>NW_027446124.1:127500-148450 GCF_038048845.1 Mixophyes fleayi | reverse complement strand
TACAGGGAGAACATACAAACTTCACACAGATAAGGCCATGGTTGATATAAGTACTGGCTCTGCTTACCATTGTCCAGTCTAGTACATAACTGTATTAATGCTGTGAAATATTATTACTTTGAATGCCTTAAATATGCAAGAGCGCATTTGGGTAAGTTTATGCTAATAAAAGATATATGCACTTTTCTTGCCTACCCATACTATTTAATAACCACCAAAAATTAAGCAATATGTAAGCACTGCTTCCAGTTGAAATCAGTCTGTCTGTCTGTCTATCTATCTATCTATCTATCTTTCTATCTTTCTATCTATCTATCTATCTATCGGTCTGTCTATCTTTAAAACTGAAAGACATCCATTAAAAATACACAATGACAGCATATTTAGTGTGTAATTGATGCTAAAACACAATTCTCACTCTCCTAATATAGCTGATTTTTGACAATGAACTGCATTTTTCATGTGAAGCATTTGATGTCATAAAGATGTAAACCTCACAAAGCAATTCTGTCACTGGTCAGTTTGCTTGACAGACATCTGACTTTAAGGTACTAGCCAATGGAAACATGGTGACATGTAAATATGAAAGCACATTAGGACAAAATATGCAATAAGATAGAGGCAAAGGGAGATGGCTGCTGGGAATGTATTTCATTTATCCCAAAACACCTTTAAATCTAAGTATTAATACTACGTTGATGTACTTTTGAAATTGGAGAGCTACTTTTTACTAAAAGTACATCTCCCTTATATAATTAAGTATAATGCAGACCTGCTCAAAAACTTAGTATAATTAAAGAAGTCTTATGCCATAAATGATGATGATGAGAGCTGCTTATGTGAATGTATATAGTGGTTTTCTCTACCAGTGTCACTGTATTAGACAACTGTTATCAAACTTAGCAATAATGATGCATTAATCTGCCAATCAAGTGTGGAAGCTGGCTATGTGTATAGGCATAGTAAACACATATCATCATCATCCTCATTATCATTTATTTATATAGTGTCACTAATAGCGCAGCGCTGTACAGAGAACCCATTCACATCAGTCCCTACCCTATTGGAGCTTACAGTCTAAATTCCCTAATATAGACACACACTCACACACAGACAGAGAGGGAGAGACTAGGGTCAATTTTGATAGCAGCCAATTAACCTAACAGTGTGTTTTTTGGAGTGTGGGAGGAAACCACAGCACCCGGAGGAAACCTACGCAAACACAGGGAGAACATACAAACTTCACACAGATAAGGCCATGGTTGATATAAGTACTGGCTCTGCTTACCATTGTCCAGTCTAGTACATAACTGTATTAATGCTGTGAAATATTATTACTTTGAATGCCTTAAATATGCAAGAGCGCATTTGGGTAAGTTTATGCTAATAAAAGATATATGCACTTTTCTTGCCTACCCATACTATTTAATAACCACCAAAAATTAAGCAATATGTAAGCACTGCTTCCAGTTGAAATCAGTCTGTCTGTCTGTCTATCTATCTATCTATCTATCTTTCTATCTTTCTATCTATCTATCTATCTATCGGTCTGTCTATCTTTAAAACTGAAAGACATCCATTAAAAATACACAATGACAGCATATTTAGTGTGTAATTGATGCTAAAACACAATTCTCACTCTCCTAATATAGCTGATTTTTGACAATGAACTGCATTTTTCATGTGAAGCATTTGATGTCATAAAGATGTAAACCTCACAAAGCAATTCTGTCACTGGTCAGTTTGCTTGACAGACATCTGACTTTAAGGTACTAGCCAATGGAAACATGGTGACATGTAAATATGAAAGCACATTAGGACAAAATATGCAATAAGATAGAGGCAAAGGGAGATGGCTGCTGGGAATGTATTTCATTTATCCCAAAACACCTTTAAATCTAAGTATTAATACTACGTTGATGTACTTTTGAAATTGGAGAGCTACTTTTTACTAAAAGTACATCTCCCTTATATAATTAAGTATAATGCAGACCTGCTCAAAAACTTAGTATAATTAAAGAAGTCTTATGCCATAAATGATGATGATGAGAGCTGCTTATGTGAATGTATATAGTGGTTTTCTCTACCAGTGTCACTGTATTAGACAACTGTTATCAAACTTAGCAATAATGATGCATTAATCTGCCAATCAAGTGTGGAAGCTGGCTATGTGTATAGGCATAGTAAACACATATCATCATCATCCTCATTATCATTTATTTATATAGTGTCACTAATAGCGCAGCGCTGTACAGAGAACCCATTCACATCAGTCCCTACCCTATTGGAGCTTACAGTCTAAATTCCCTAATATAGACACACACTCACACACAGACAGAGAGGGAGAGACTAGGGTCAATTTTGATAGCAGCCAATTAACCTAACAGTGTGTTTTTTGGAGTGTGGGAGGAAACCACAGCACCCGGAGGAAACCTACGCAAACACAGGGAGAACATACAAACTTCACACAGATAAGGCCATGGTTGATATAAGTACTGGCTCTGCTTACCATTGTCCAGTCTAGTACATAACTGTATTAATGCTGTGAAATATTATTACTTTGAATGCCTTAAATATGCAAGAGCGCATTTGGGTAAGTTTATGCTAATAAAAGATATATGCACTTTTCTTGCCTACCCATACTATTTAATAACCACCAAAAATTAAGCAATATGTAAGCACTGCTTCCAGTTGAAATCAGTCTGTCTGTCTGTCTATCTATCTATCTATCTATCTTTCTATCTTTCTATCTATCTATCTATCTATCGGTCTGTCTATCTTTAAAACTGAAAGACATCCATTAAAAATACACAATGACAGCATATTTAGTGTGTAATTGATGCTAAAACACAATTCTCACTCTCCTAATATAGCTGATTTTTGACAATGAACTGCATTTTTCATGTGAAGCATTTGATGTCATAAAGATGTAAACCTCACAAAGCAATTCTGTCACTGGTCAGTTTGCTTGACAGACATCTGACTTTAAGGTACTAGCCAATGGAAACATGGTGACATGTAAATATGAAAGCACATTAGGACAAAATATGCAATAAGATAGAGGCAAAGGGAGATGGCTGCTGGGAATGTATTTCATTTATCCCAAAACACCTTTAAATCTAAGTATTAATACTACGTTGATGTACTTTTGAAATTGGAGAGCTACTTTTTACTAAAAGTACATCTCCCTTATATAATTAAGTATAATGCAGACCTGCTCAAAAACTTAGTATAATTAAAGAAGTCTTATGCCATAAATGATGATGATGAGAGCTGCTTATGTGAATGTATATAGTGGTTTTCTCTACCAGTGTCACTGTATTAGACAACTGTTATCAAACTTAGCAATAATGATGCATTAATCTGCCAATCAAGTGTGGAAGCTGGCTATGTGTATAGGCATAGTAAACACATATCATCATCATCCTCATTATCATTTATTTATATAGTGTCACTAATAGCGCAGCGCTGTACAGAGAACCCATTCACATCAGTCCCTACCCTATTGGAGCTTACAGTCTAAATTCCCTAATATAGACACACACTCACACACAGACAGAGAGGGAGAGACTAGGGTCAATTTTGATAGCAGCCAATTAACCTAACAGTGTGTTTTTTGGAGTGTGGGAGGAAACCACAGCACCCGGAGGAAACCTACGCAAACACAGGGAGAACATACAAACTTCACACAGATAAGGCCATGGTTGATATAAGTACTGGCTCTGCTTACCATTGTCCAGTCTAGTACATAACTGTATTAATGCTGTGAAATATTATTACTTTGAATGCCTTAAATATGCAAGAGCGCATTTGGGTAAGTTTATGCTAATAAAAGATATATGCACTTTTCTTGCCTACCCATACTATTTAATAACCACCAAAAATTAAGCAATATGTAAGCACTGCTTCCAGTTGAAATCAGTCTGTCTGTCTGTCTATCTATCTATCTATCTATCTTTCTATCTTTCTATCTATCTATCTATCTATCGGTCTGTCTATCTTTAAAACTGAAAGACATCCATTAAAAATACACAATGACAGCATATTTAGTGTGTAATTGATGCTAAAACACAATTCTCACTCTCCTAATATAGCTGATTTTTGACAATGAACTGCATTTTTCATGTGAAGCATTTGATGTCATAAAGATGTAAACCTCACAAAGCAATTCTGTCACTGGTCAGTTTGCTTGACAGACATCTGACTTTAAGGTACTAGCCAATGGAAACATGGTGACATGTAAATATGAAAGCACATTAGGACAAAATATGCAATAAGATAGAGGCAAAGGGAGATGGCTGCTGGGAATGTATTTCATTTATCCCAAAACACCTTTAAATCTAAGTATTAATACTACGTTGATGTACTTTTGAAATTGGAGAGCTACTTTTTACTAAAAGTACATCTCCCTTATATAATTAAGTATAATGCAGACCTGCTCAAAAACTTAGTATAATTAAAGAAGTCTTATGCCATAAATGATGATGATGAGAGCTGCTTATGTGAATGTATATAGTGGTTTTCTCTACCAGTGTCACTGTATTAGACAACTGTTATCAAACTTAGCAATAATGATGCATTAATCTGCCAATCAAGTGTGGAAGCTGGCTATGTGTATAGGCATAGTAAACACATATCATCATCATCCTCATTATCATTTATTTATATAGTGTCACTAATAGCGCAGCGCTGTACAGAGAACCCATTCACATCAGTCCCTACCCTATTGGAGCTTACAGTCTAAATTCCCTAATATAGACACACACTCACACACAGACAGAGAGGGAGAGACTAGGGTCAATTTTGATAGCAGCCAATTAACCTAACAGTGTGTTTTTTGGAGTGTGGGAGGAAACCACAGCACCCGGAGGAAACCTACGCAAACACAGGGAGAACATACAAACTTCACACAGATAAGGCCATGGTTGATATAAGTACTGGCTCTGCTTACCATTGTCCAGTCTAGTACATAACTGTATTAATGCTGTGAAATATTATTACTTTGAATGCCTTAAATATGCAAGAGCGCATTTGGGTAAGTTTATGCTAATAAAAGATATATGCACTTTTCTTGCCTACCCATACTATTTAATAACCACCAAAAATTAAGCAATATGTAAGCACTGCTTCCAGTTGAAATCAGTCTGTCTGTCTGTCTATCTATCTATCTATCTATCTTTCTATCTTTCTATCTATCTATCTATCTATCGGTCTGTCTATCTTTAAAACTGAAAGACATCCATTAAAAATACACAATGACAGCATATTTAGTGTGTAATTGATGCTAAAACACAATTCTCACTCTCCTAATATAGCTGATTTTTGACAATGAACTGCATTTTTCATGTGAAGCATTTGATGTCATAAAGATGTAAACCTCACAAAGCAATTCTGTCACTGGTCAGTTTGCTTGACAGACATCTGACTTTAAGGTACTAGCCAATGGAAACATGGTGACATGTAAATATGAAAGCACATTAGGACAAAATATGCAATAAGATAGAGGCAAAGGGAGATGGCTGCTGGGAATGTATTTCATTTATCCCAAAACACCTTTAAATCTAAGTATTAATACTACGTTGATGTACTTTTGAAATTGGAGAGCTACTTTTTACTAAAAGTACATCTCCCTTATATAATTAAGTATAATGCAGACCTGCTCAAAAACTTAGTATAATTAAAGAAGTCTTATGCCATAAATGATGATGATGAGAGCTGCTTATGTGAATGTATATAGTGGTTTTCTCTACCAGTGTCACTGTATTAGACAACTGTTATCAAACTTAGCAATAATGATGCATTAATCTGCCAATCAAGTGTGGAAGCTGGCTATGTGTATAGGCATAGTAAACACATATCATCATCATCCTCATTATCATTTATTTATATAGTGTCACTAATAGCGCAGCGCTGTACAGAGAACCCATTCACATCAGTCCCTACCCTATTGGAGCTTACAGTCTAAATTCCCTAATATAGACACACACTCACACACAGACAGAGAGGGAGAGACTAGGGTCAATTTTGATAGCAGCCAATTAACCTAACAGTGTGTTTTTTGGAGTGTGGGAGGAAACCACAGCACCCGGAGGAAACCTACGCAAACACAGGGAGAACATACAAACTTCACACAGATAAGGCCATGGTTGATATAAGTACTGGCTCTGCTTACCATTGTCCAGTCTAGTACATAACTGTATTAATGCTGTGAAATATTATTACTTTGAATGCCTTAAATATGCAAGAGCGCATTTGGGTAAGTTTATGCTAATAAAAGATATATGCACTTTTCTTGCCTACCCATACTATTTAATAACCACCAAAAATTAAGCAATATGTAAGCACTGCTTCCAGTTGAAATCAGTCTGTCTGTCTGTCTATCTATCTATCTATCTATCTTTCTATCTTTCTATCTATCTATCTATCTATCGGTCTGTCTATCTTTAAAACTGAAAGACATCCATTAAAAATACACAATGACAGCATATTTAGTGTGTAATTGATGCTAAAACACAATTCTCACTCTCCTAATATAGCTGATTTTTGACAATGAACTGCATTTTTCATGTGAAGCATTTGATGTCATAAAGATGTAAACCTCACAAAGCAATTCTGTCACTGGTCAGTTTGCTTGACAGACATCTGACTTTAAGGTACTAGCAATGGAAACATGGTGACATGTAAATATGAAGGCACATTAGGACAAAATAGGCAAAAAGATAGAGGCAAAGGGAGATGGCTGCTGGGAATGTATTTCATTTATCCCAAAACACCTTTAAATCTAAGTATTAATACTACGTTGATGTACTTTTGAAATTGGAGAGCTACTTTTTACTAAAAGTACATCTCCCTTATATAATTAAGTATAATGCAGACCTGCTCAAAAACTTAGTATAATTAAAGAAGTCTTATGCCATAAATGATGATGATGAGAGCTGCTTATGTGAATGTATATAGTGGTTTTCTCTACCAGTGTCACTGTATTAGACAACTGTTATCAAACTTAGCAATAATGATGCATTAATCTGCCAATCAAGTGTGGAAGCTGGCTATGTGTATAGGCATAGTAAACACATATCATCATCATCCTCATTATCATTTATTTATATAGTGTCACTAATAGCGCAGCGCTGTACAGAGAACCCATTCACATCAGTCCCTACCCTGTTGGAGCTTACAGTCTAAATTCCCTAATATAGACACACACTCACACACAGACAGAGAGGGAGAGACTAGGGTCAATTTTGATAGCAGCCAATTAACCTAACAGTGTGTTTTTTGGAGTGTGGGAGGAAACCACAGCACCCGGAGGAAACCTACGCAAACACAGGGAGAACATACAAACTTCACACAGATAAGGCCATGGTTGATATAAGTACTGGCTCTGCTTACCATTGTCCAGTCTAGTACATAACTGTATTAATGCTGTGAAATATTATTACTTTGAATGCCTTAAATATGCAAGAGCGCATTTGGGTAAGTTTATGCTAATAAAAGATATATGCACTTTTCTTGCCTACCCATACTATTTAATAACCACCAAAAATTAAGCAATATGTAAGCACTGCTTCCAGTTGAAATCAGTCTGTCTGTCTGTCTATCTATCTATCTATCTATCTTTCTATCTTTCTATCTATCTATCTATCTATCGGTCTGTCTATCTTTAAAACTGAAAGACATCCATTAAAAATACACAATGACAGCATATTTAGTGTGTAATTGATGCTAAAACACAATTCTCACTCTCCTAATATAGCTGATTTTTGACAATGAACTGCATTTTTCATGTGAAGCATTTGATGTCATAAAGATGTAAACCTCACAAAGCAATTCTGTCACTGGTCAGTTTGCTTGACAGACATCTGACTTTAAGGTACTAGCCAATGGAAACATGGTGACATGTAAATATGAAAGCACATTAGGACAAAATATGCAATAAGATAGAGGCAAAGGGAGATGGCTGCTGGGAATGTATTTCATTTATCCCAAAACACCTTTAAATCTAAGTATTAATACTACGTTGATGTACTTTTGAAATTGGAGAGCTACTTTTTACTAAAAGTACATCTCCCTTATATAATTAAGTATAATGCAGACCTGCTCAAAAACTTAGTATAATTAAAGAAGTCTTATGCCATAAATGATGATGATGAGAGCTGCTTATGTGAATGTATATAGTGGTTTTCTCTACCAGTGTCACTGTATTAGACAACTGTTATCAAACTTAGCAATAATGATGCATTAATCTGCCAATCAAGTGTGGAAGCTGGCTATGTGTATAGGCATAGTAAACACATATCATCATCATCCTCATTATCATTTATTTATATAGTGTCACTAATAGCGCAGCGCTGTACAGCGAACCCATTCACATCAGTCCCTACCCTATTGGAGCTTACAGTCTAAATTCCCTAATATAGACACACACTCACACACAGACAGAGAGGGAGAGACTAGGGTCAATTTTGATAGCAGCCAATTAACCTAACAGTGTGTTTTTTGGAGTGTGGGAGGAAACCACAGCACCCGGAGGAAACCTACGCAAACACAGGGAGAACATACAAACTTCACACAGATAAGGCCATGGTTGATATAAGTACTGGCTCTGCTTACCATTGTCCAGTCTAGTACATAACTGTATTAATGCTGTGAAATATTATTACTTTGAATGCCTTAAATATGCAAGAGCGCATTTGGGTAAGTTTATGCTAATAAAAGATATATGCACTTTTCTTGCCTACCCATACTATTTAATAACCACCAAAAATTAAGCAATATGTAAGCACTGCTTCCAGTTGAAATCAGTCTGTCTGTCTGTCTATCTATCTATCTATCTATCTTTCTATCTTTCTATCTATCTATCTATCTATCGGTCTGTCTATCTTTAAAACTGAAAGACATCCATTAAAAATACACAATGACAGCATATTTAGTGTGTAATTGATGCTAAAACACAATTCTCACTCTCCTAATATAGCTGATTTTTGACAATGAACTGCATTTTTCATGTGAAGCATTTGATGTCATAAAGATGTAAACCTCACAAAGCAATTCTGTCACTGGTCAGTTTGCTTGACAGACATCTGACTTTAAGGTACTAGCAATGGAAACATGGTGACATGTAAATATGAAGGCACATTAGGACAAAATAGGCAAAAAGATAGAGGCAAAGGGAGATGGCTGCTGGGAATGTATTTCATTTATCCCAAAACACCTTTAAATCTAAGTATTAATACTACGTTGATGTACTTTTGAAATTGGAGAGCTACTTTTTACTAAAAGTACATCTCCCTTATATAATTAAGTATAATGCAGACCTGCTCAAAAACTTAGTATAATTAAAGAAGTCTTATGCCATAAATGATGATGATGAGAGCTGCTTATGTGAATGTATATAGTGGTTTTCTCTACCAGTGTCACTGTATTAGACAACTGTTATCAAACTTAGCAATAATGATGCATTAATCTGCCAATCAAGTGTGGAAGCTGGCTATGTGTATAGGCATAGTAAACACATATCATCATCATCCTCATTATCATTTATTTATATAGTGTCACTAATAGCGCAGCGCTGTACAGAGAACCCATTCACATCAGTCCCTACCCTATTGGAGCTTACAGTCTAAATTCCCTAATATAGACACACACTCACACACAGACAGAGAGGGAGACACACAGACAGAGAGGGAGAGACTAGGGTCAATTTTGATAGCAGCCAATTAACCTAACAGTGTGTTTTTTGGAGTGTGGGAGGAAACCACAGCACCCGGAGGAAACCTACGCAAACACAGGGAGAACATACAAACTTCACACAGATAAGGCCATGGTTGATATAAGTACTGGCTCTGCTTACCATTGTCCAGTCTAGTACATAACTGTATTAATGCTGTGAAATATTATTACTTTGAATGCCTTAAATATGCAAGAGCGCATTTGGGTAAGTTTATGCTAATAAAAGATATATGCACTTTTCTTGCCTACCCATACTATTTAATAACCACCAAAAATTAAGCAATATGTAAGCACTGCTTCCAGTTGAAATCAGTCTGTCTGTCTGTCTATCTATCTATCTATCTATCTTTCTATCTTTCTATCTATCTATCTATCTATCGGTCTGTCTATCTTTAAAACTGAAAGACATCCATTAAAAATACACAATGACAGCATATTTAGTGTGTAATTGATGCTAAAACACAATTCTCACTCTCCTAATATAGCTGATTTTTGACAATGAACTGCATTTTTCATGTGAAGCATTTGATGTCATAAAGATGTAAACCTCACAAAGCAATTCTGTCACTGGTCAGTTTGCTTGACAGACATCTGACTTTAAGGTACTAGCCAATGGAAACATGGTGACATGTAAATATGAAAGCACATTAGGACAAAATATGCAATAAGATAGAGGCAAAGGGAGATGGCTGCTGGGAATGTATTTCATTTATCCCAAAACACCTTTAAATCTAAGTATTAATACTACGTTGATGTACTTTTGAAATTGGAGAGCTACTTTTTACTAAAAGTACATCTCCCTTATATAATTAAGTATAATGCAGACCTGCTCAAAAACTTAGTATAATTAAAGAAGTCTTATGCCATAAATGATGATGATGAGAGCTGCTTATGTGAATGTATATAGTGGTTTTCTCTACCAGTGTCACTGTATTAGACAACTGTTATCAAACTTAGCAATAATGATGCATTAATCTGCCAATCAAGTGTGGAAGCTGGCTATGTGTATAGGCATAGTAAACACATATCATCATCATCCTCATTATCATTTATTTATATAGTGTCACTAATAGCGCAGCGCTGTACAGAGAACCCATTCACATCAGTCCCTACCCTATTGGAGCTTACAGTCTAAATTCCCTAATATAGACACACACTCACACACAGACAGAGAGGGAGAGACTAGGGTCAATTTTGATAGCAGCCAATTAACCTAACAGTGTGTTTTTTGGAGTGTGGGAGGAAACCACAGCACCCGGAGGAAACCTACGCAAACACAGGGAGAACATACAAACTTCACACAGATAAGGCCATGGTTGATATAAGTACTGGCTCTGCTTACCATTGTCCAGTCTAGTACATAACTGTATTAATGCTGTGAAATATTATTACTTTGAATGCCTTAAATATGCAAGAGCGCATTTGGGTAAGTTTATGCTAATAAAAGATATATGCACTTTTCTTGCCTACCCATACTATTTAATAACCACCAAAAATTAAGCAATATGTAAGCACTGCTTCCAGTTGAAATCAGTCTGTCTGTCTGTCTATCTATCTATCTATCTATCTTTCTATCTTTCTATCTATCTATCTATCTATCGGTCTGTCTATCTTTAAAACTGAAAGACATCCATTAAAAATACACAATGACAGCATATTTAGTGTGTAATTGATGCTAAAACACAATTCTCACTCTCCTAATATAGCTGATTTTTGACAATGAACTGCATTTTTCATGTGAAGCATTTGATGTCATAAAGATGTAAACCTCACAAAGCAATTCTGTCACTGGTCAGTTTGCTTGACAGACATCTGACTTTAAGGTACTAGCCAATGGAAACATGGTGACATGTAAATATGAAAGCACATTAGGACAAAATATGCAATAAGATAGAGGCAAAGGGAGATGGCTGCTGGGAATGTATTTCATTTATCCCAAAACACCTTTAAATCTAAGTATTAATACTACGTTGATGTACTTTTGAAATTGGAGAGCTACTTTTTACTAAAAGTACATCTCCCTTATATAATTAAGTATAATGCAGACCTGCTCAAAAACTTAGTATAATTAAAGAAGTCTTATGCCATAAATGATGATGATGAGAGCTGCTTATGTGAATGTATATAGTGGTTTTCTCTACCAGTGTCACTGTATTAGACAACTGTTATCAAACTTAGCAATAATGATGCATTAATCTGCCAATCAAGTGTGGAAGCTGGCTATGTGTATAGGCATAGTAAACACATATCATCATCATCCTCATTATCATTTATTTATATAGTGTCACTAATAGCGCAGCGCTGTACAGAGAACCCATTCACATCAGTCCCTACCCTGTTGGAGCTTACAGTCTAAATTCCCTAATATAGACACACACTCACACACAGACAGAGAGGGAGAGACTAGGGTCAATTTTGATAGCAGCCAATTAACCTAACAGTGTGTTTTTTGGAGTGTGGGAGGAAACCACAGCACCCGGAGGAAACCTACGCAAACACAGGGAGAACATACAAACTTCACACAGATAAGGCCATGGTTGATATAAGTACTGGCTCTGCTTACCATTGTCCAGTCTAGTACATAACTGTATTAATGCTGTGAAATATTATTACTTTGAATGCCTTAAATATGCAAGAGCGCATTTGGGTAAGTTTATGCTAATAAAAGATATATGCACTTTTCTTGCCTACCCATACTATTTAATAACCACCAAAAATTAAGCAATATGTAAGCACTGCTTCCAGTTGAAATCAGTCTGTCTGTCTGTCTATCTATCTATCTATCTATCTTTCTATCTTTCTATCTATCTATCTATCTATCGGTCTGTCTATCTTTAAAACTGAAAGACATCCATTAAAAATACACAATGACAGCATATTTAGTGTGTAATTGATGCTAAAACACAATTCTCACTCTCCTAATATAGCTGATTTTTGACAATGAACTGCATTTTTCATGTGAAGCATTTGATGTCATAAAGATGTAAACCTCACAAAGCAATTCTGTCACTGGTCAGTTTGCTTGACAGACATCTGACTTTAAGGTACTAGCCAATGGAAACATGGTGACATGTAAATATGAAAGCACATTAGGACAAAATATGCAATAAGATAGAGGCAAAGGGAGATGGCTGCTGGGAATGTATTTCATTTATCCCAAAACACCTTTAAATCTAAGTATTAATACTACGTTGATGTACTTTTGAAATTGGAGAGCTACTTTTTACTAAAAGTACATCTCCCTTATATAATTAAGTATAATGCAGACCTGCTCAAAAACTTAGTATAATTAAAGAAGTCTTATGCCATAAATGATGATGATGAGAGCTGCTTATGTGAATGTATATAGTGGTTTTCTCTACCAGTGTCACTGTATTAGACAACTGTTATCAAACTTAGCAATAATGATGCATTAATCTGCCAATCAAGTGTGGAAGCTGGCTATGTGTATAGGCATAGTAAACACATATCATCATCATCCTCATTATCATTTATTTATATAGTGTCACTAATAGCGCAGCGCTGTACAGAGAACCCATTCACATCAGTCCCTACCCTATTGGAGCTTACAGTCTAAATTCCCTAATATAGACACACACTCACACACAGACAGAGAGGGAGAGACTAGGGTCAATTTTGATAGCAGCCAATTAACCTAACAGTGTGTTTTTTGGAGTGTGGGAGGAAACCACAGCACCCGGAGGAAACCTACGCAAACACAGGGAGAACATACAAACTTCACACAGATAAGGCCATGGTTGATATAAGTACTGGCTCTGCTTACCATTGTCCAGTCTAGTACATAACTGTATTAATGCTGTGAAATATTATTACTTTGAATGCCTTAAATATGCAAGAGCGCATTTGGGTAAGTTTATGCTAATAAAAGATATATGCACTTTTCTTGCCTACCCATACTATTTAATAACCACCAAAAATTAAGCAATATGTAAGCACTGCTTCCAGTTGAAATCAGTCTGTCTGTCTGTCTATCTATCTATCTATCTATCTTTCTATCTTTCTATCTATCTATCTATCTATCGGTCTGTCTATCTTTAAAACTGAAAGACATCCATTAAAAATACACAATGACAGCATATTTAGTGTGTAATTGATGCTAAAACACAATTCTCACTCTCCTAATATAGCTGATTTTTGACAATGAACTGCATTTTTCATGTGAAGCATTTGATGTCATAAAGATGTAAACCTCACAAAGCAATTCTGTCACTGGTCAGTTTGCTTGACAGACATCTGACTTTAAGGTACTAGCCAATGGAAACATGGTGACATGTAAATATGAAAGCACATTAGGACAAAATATGCAATAAGATAGAGGCAAAGGGAGATGGCTGCTGGGAATGTATTTCATTTATCCCAAAACACCTTTAAATCTAAGTATTAATACTACGTTGATGTACTTTTGAAATTGGAGAGCTACTTTTTACTAAAAGTACATCTCCCTTATATAATTAAGTATAATGCAGACCTGCTCAAAAACTTAGTATAATTAAAGAAGTCTTATGCCATAAATGATGATGATGAGAGCTGCTTATGTGAATGTATATAGTGGTTTTCTCTACCAGTGTCACTGTATTAGACAACTGTTATCAAACTTAGCAATAATGATGCATTAATCTGCCAATCAAGTGTGGAAGCTGGCTATGTGTATAGGCATAGTAAACACATATCATCATCATCCTCATTATCATTTATTTATATAGTGTCACTAATAGCGCAGCGCTGTACAGAGAACCCATTCACATCAGTCCCTACCCTGTTGGAGCTTACAGTCTAAATTCCCTAATATAGACACACACTCACACACAGACAGAGAGGGAGAGACTAGGGTCAATTTTGATAGCAGCCAATTAACCTAACAGTGTGTTTTTTGGAGTGTGGGAGGAAACCACAGCACCCGGAGGAAACCTACGCAAACACAGGGAGAACATACAAACTTCACACAGATAAGGCCATGGTTGATATAAGTACTGGCTCTGCTTACCATTGTCCAGTCTAGTACATAACTGTATTAATGCTGTGAAATATTATTACTTTGAATGCCTTAAATATGCAAGAGCGCATTTGGGTAAGTTTATGCTAATAAAAGATATATGCACTTTTCTTGCCTACCCATACTATTTAATAACCACCAAAAATTAAGCAATATGTAAGCACTGCTTCCAGTTGAAATCAGTCTGTCTGTCTGTCTATCTATCTATCTATCTATCTATCTATCTATCTTTCTATCTTTCTATCTATCTATCTATCTATCTATCGGTCTGTCTATCTTTAAAACTGAAAGACATCCATTAAAAATACACAATGACAGCATATTTAGTGTGTAATTGATGCTAAAACACAATTCTCACTCTCCTAATATAGCTGATTTTTGACAATGAACTGCATTTTTCATGTGAAGCATTTGATGTCATAAAGATGTAAACCTCACAAAGCAATTCTGTCACTGGTCAGTTTGCTTGACAGACATCTGACTTTAAGGTACTAGCCAATGGAAACATGGTGACATGTAAATATGAAAGCACATTAGGACAAAATATGCAATAAGATAGAGGCAAAGGGAGATGGCTGCTGGGAATGTATTTCATTTATCCCAAAACACCTTTAAATCTAAGTATTAATACTACGTTGATGTACTTTTGAAATTGGAGAGCTACTTTTTACTAAAAGTACATCTCCCTTATATAATTAAGTATAATGCAGACCTGCTCAAAAACTTAGTATAATTAAAGAAGTCTTATGCCATAAATGATGATGATGAGAGCTGCTTATGTGAATGTATATAGTGGTTTTCTCTACCAGTGTCACTGTATTAGACAACTGTTATCAAACTTAGCAATAATGATGCATTAATCTGCCAATCAAGTGTGGAAGCTGGCTATGTGTATAGGCATAGTAAACACATATCATCATCATCCTCATTATCATTTATTTATATAGTGTCACTAATAGCGCAGCGCTGTACAGAGAACCCATTCACATCAGTCCCTACCCTATTGGAGCTTACAGTCTAAATTCCCTAATATAGACACACACTCACACACAGACAGAGAGGGAGAGACTAGGGTCAATTTTGATAGCAGCCAATTAACCTAACAGTGTGTTTTTTGGAGTGTGGGAGGAAACCACAGCACCCGGAGGAAACCTACGCAAACACAGGGAGAACATACAAACTTCACACAGATAAGGCCATGGTTGATATAAGTACTGGCTCTGCTTACCATTATCCAGTCTAGTACATAACTGTATTAATGCTGTGAAATATTATTACTTTGAATGCCTTAAATATGCAAGAGCGCATTTGGGTAAGTTTATGCTAATAAAAGATATATGCACTTTTCTTGCCTACCCATACTATTTAATAACCACCAAAAATTAAGCAATATGTAAGCACTGCTTCCAGTTGAAATCAGTCTGTCTGTCTGTCTATCTATCTATCTATCTATCTTTCTATCTTTCTATCTATCTATCTATCTATCGGTCTGTCTATCTTTAAAACTGAAAGACATCCATTAAAAATACACAATGACAGCATATTTAGTGTGTAATTGATGCTAAAACACAATTCTCACTCTCCTAATATAGCTGATTTTTGACAATGAACTGCATTTTTCATGTGAAGCATTTGATGTCATAAAGATGTAAACCTCACAAAGCAATTCTGTCACTGGTCAGTTTGCTTGACAGACATCTGACTTTAAGGTACTAGCCAATGGAAACATGGTGACATGTAAATATGAAAGCACATTAGGACAAAATATGCAATAAGATAGAGGCAAAGGGAGATGGCTGCTGGGAATGTATTTCATTTATCCCAAAACACCTTTAAATCTAAGTATTAATACTACGTTGATGTACTTTTGAAATTGGAGAGCTACTTTTTACTAAAAGTACATCTCCCTTATATAATTAAGTATAATGCAGACCTGCTCAAAAACTTAGTATAATTAAAGAAGTCTTATGCCATAAATGATGATGATGAGAGCTGCTTATGTGAATGTATATAGTGGTTTTCTCTACCAGTGTCACTGTATTAGACAACTGTTATCAAACTTAGCAATAATGATGCATTAATCTGCCAATCAAGTGTGGAAGCTGGCTATGTGTATAGGCATAGTAAACACATATCATCATCATCCTCATTATCATTTATTTATATAGTGTCACTAATAGCGCAGCGCTGTACAGAGAACCCATTCACATCAGTCCCTACCCTGTTGGAGCTTACAGTCTAAATTCCCTAATATAGACACACACTCACACACAGACAGAGAGGGAGAGACTAGGGTCAATTTTGATAGCAGCCAATTAACCTAACAGTGTGTTTTTTGGAGTGTGGGAGGAAACCACAGCACCCGGAGGAAACCTACGCAAACACAGGGAGAACATACAAACTTCACACAGATAAGGCCATGGTTGATATAAGTACTGGCTCTGCTTACCATTGTCCAGTCTAGTACATAACTGTATTAATGCTGTGAAATATTATTACTTTGAATGCCTTAAATATGCAAGAGCGCATTTGGGTAAGTTTATGCTAATAAAAGATATATGCACTTTTCTTGCCTACCCATACTATTTAATAACCACCAAAAATTAAGCAATATGTAAGCACTGCTTCCAGTTGAAATCAGTCTGTCTGTCTGTCTATCTATCTATCTATCTATCTTTCTATCTTTCTATCTATCTATCTATCTATCGGTCTGTCTATCTTTAAAACTGAAAGACATCCATTAAAAATACACAATGACAGCATATTTAGTGTGTAATTGATGCTAAAACACAATTCTCACTCTCCTAATATAGCTGATTTTTGACAATGAACTGCATTTTTCATGTGAAGCATTTGATGTCATAAAGATGTAAACCTCACAAAGCAATTCTGTCACTGGTCAGTTTGCTTGACAGACATCTGACTTTAAGGTACTAGCCAATGGAAACATGGTGACATGTAAATATGAAAGCACATTAGGACAAAATATGCAATAAGATAGAGGCAAAGGGAGATGGCTGCTGGGAATGTATTTCATTTATCCCAAAACCCCTTTAAATCTAAGTATTAATACTACGTTGATGTACTTTTGAAATTGGAGAGCTACTTTTTACTAAAAGTACATCTCCCTTATATAATTAAGTATAATGCAGACCTGCTCAAAAACTTAGTATAATTAAAGAAGTCTTATGCCATAAATGATGATGATGAGAGCTGCTTATGTGAATGTATATAGTGGTTTTCTCTACCAGTGTCACTGTATTAGACAACTGTTATCAAACTTAGCAATAATGATGCATTAATCTGCCAATCAAGTGTGGAAGCTGGCTATGTGTATAGGCATAGTAAACACATATCATCATCATCCTCATTATCATTTATTTATATAGTGTCACTAATAGCGCAGCGCTGTACAGAGAACCCATTCACATCAGTCCCTACCCTATTGGAGCTTACAGTCTAAATTCCCTAATATAGACACACACTCACACACAGACAGAGAGGGAGAGACTAGGGTCAATTTTGATAGCAGCCAATTAACCTAACAGTGTGTTTTTTGGAGTGTGGGAGGAAACCACAGCACCCGGAGGAAACCTTTGCAAACACAGGGAGAACATACAAACTTCACACAGATAAGGCCATGGTTGATATAAGTACTGGCTCTGCTTACCATTGTCCAGTCTAGTACATAACTGTATTAATGCTGTGAAATATTATTACTTTGAATGCCTTAAATATGCAAGAGCGCATTTGGGTAAGTTTATGCTAATAAAAGATATATGCACTTTTCTTGCCTACCCATACTATTTAATAACCACCAAAAATTAAGCAATATGTAAGCACTGCTTCCAGTTGAAATCAGTCTGTCTGTCTGTCTATCTATCTATCTATCTATCTTTCTATCTTTCTATCTATCTATCTATCTATCGGTCTGTCTATCTTTAAAACTGAAAGACATCCATTAAAAATACACAATGACAGCATATTTAGTGTGTAATTGATGCTAAAACACAATTCTCACTCTCCTAATATAGCTGATTTTTGACAATGAACTGCATTTTTCATGTGAAGCATTTGATGTCATAAAGATGTAAACCTCACAAAGCAATTCTGTCACTGGTCAGTTTGCTTGACAGACATCTGACTTTAAGGTACTAGCCAATGGAAACATGGTGACATGTAAATATGAAAGCACATTAGGACAAAATATGCAATAAGATAGAGGCAAAGGGAGATGGCTGCTGGGAATGTATTTCATTTATCCCAAAACCCCTTTAAATCTAAGTATTAATACTACGTTGATGTACTTTTGAAATTGGAGAGCTACTTTTTACTAAAAGTACATCTCCCTTATATAATTAAGTATAATGCAGACCTGCTCAAAAACTTAGTATAATTAAAGAAGTCTTATGCCATAAATGATGATGATGAGAGCTGCTTATGTGAATGTATATAGTGGTTTTCTCTACCAGTGTCACTGTATTAGACAACTGTTATCAAACTTAGCAATAATGATGCATTAATCTGCCAATCAAGTGTGGAAGCTGGCTATGTGTATAGGCATAGTAAACACATATCATCATCATCCTCATTATCATTTATTTATATAGTGTCACTAATAGCGCAGCGCTGTACAGAGAACCCATTCACATCAGTCCCTACCCTATTGGAGCTTACAGTCTAAATTCCCTAATATAGACACACACTCACACACAGACAGAGAGGGAGAGACTAGGGTCAATTTTGATAGCAGCCAATTAACCTAACAGTGTGTTTTTTGGAGTGTGGGAGGAAACCACAGCACCCGGAGGAAACCTTTGCAAACACAGGGAGAACATACAAACTTCACACAGATAAGGCCATGGTTGATATAAGTACTGGCTCTGCTTACCATTGTCCAGTCTAGTACATAACTGTATTAATGCTGTGAAATATTATTACTTTGAATGCCTTAAATATGCAAGAGCGCATTTGGGTAAGTTTATGCTAATAAAAGATATATGCACTTTTCTTGCCTACCCATACTATTTAATAACCACCAAAAATTAAGCAATATGTAAGCACTGCTTCCAGTTGAAATCAGTCTGTCTGTCTGTCTATCTATCTATCTATCTATCTTTCTATCTTTCTATCTATCTATCTATCTATCGGTCTGTCTATCTTTAAAACTGAAAGACATCCATTAAAAATACACAATGACAGCATATTTAGTGTGTAATTGATGCTAAAACACAATTCTCACTCTCCTAATATAGCTGATTTTTGACAATGAACTGCATTTTTCATGTGAAGCATTTGATGTCATAAAGATGTAAACCTCACAAAGCAATTCTGTCACTGGTCAGTTTGCTTGACAGACATCTGACTTTAAGGTACTAGCCAATGGAAACATGGTGACATGTAAATATGAAAGCACATTAGGACAAAATATGCAATAAGATAGAGGCAAAGGGAGATGGCTGCTGGGAATGTATTTCATTTATCCCAAAACACCTTTAAATCTAAGTATTAATACTACGTTGATGTACTTTTGAAATTGGAGAGCTACTTTTTACTAAAAGTACATCTCCCTTATATAATTAAGTATAATGCAGACCTGCTCAAAAACTTAGTATAATTAAAGAAGTCTTATGCCATAAATGATGATGATGAGAGCTGCTTATGTGAATGTATATAGTGGTTTTCTCTACCAGTGTCACTGTATTAGACAACTGTTATCAAACTTAGCAATAATGATGCATTAATCTGCCAATCAAGTGTGGAAGCTGGCTATGTGTATAGGCATAGTAAACACATATCATCATCATCCTCATTATCATTTATTTATATAGTGTCACTAATAGCGCAGCGCTGTACAGAGAACCCATTCACATCAGTCCCTACCCTATTGGAGCTTACAGTCTAAATTCCCTAATATAGACACACACTCACACACAGACAGAGAGGGAGAGACTAGGGTCAATTTTGATAGCAGCCAATTAACCTAACAGTGTGTTTTTTGGAGTGTGGGAGGAAACCACAGCACCCGGAGGAAACCTACGCAAACACAGGGAGAACATACAAACTTCACACAGATAAGGCCATGGTTGATATAAGTACTGGCTCTGCTTACCATTGTCCAGTCTAGTACATAACTGTATTAATGCTGTGAAATATTATTACTTTGAATGCCTTAAATATGCAAGAGCGCATTTGGGTAAGTTT
>NW_027446124.1:0-122500 GCF_038048845.1 Mixophyes fleayi | reverse complement strand
TTGCCTACCCATACTATTTAATAACCACCAAAAATTAAGCAATATGTAAGCACTGCTTCCAGTTGAAATCAGTCTGTCTGTCTGTCTATCTATCTATCTATCTATCTATCTATCTATCTTTCTATCTTTCTATCTATCTATCTATCTATCTATCGGTCTGTCTATCTTTAAAACTGAAAGACATCCATTAAAAATACACAATGACAGCATATTTAGTGTGTAATTGATGCTAAAACACAATTCTCACTCTCCTAATATAGCTGATTTTTGACAATGAACTGCATTTTTCATGTGAAGCATTTGATGTCATAAAGATGTAAACCTCACAAAGCAATTCTGTCACTGGTCAGTTTGCTTGACAGACATCTGACTTTAAGGTACTAGCCAATGGAAACATGGTGACATGTAAATATGAAAGCACATTAGGACAAAATATGCAATAAGATAGAGGCAAAGGGAGATGGCTGCTGGGAATGTATTTCATTTATCCCAAAACACCTTTAAATCTAAGTATTAATACTACGTTGATGTACTTTTGAAATTGGAGAGCTACTTTTTACTAAAAGTACATCTCCCTTATATAATTAAGTATAATGCAGACCTGCTCAAAAACTTAGTATAATTAAAGAAGTCTTATGCCATAAATGATGATGATGAGAGCTGCTTATGTGAATGTATATAGTGGTTTTCTCTACCAGTGTCACTGTATTAGACAACTGTTATCAAACTTAGCAATAATGATGCATTAATCTGCCAATCAAGTGTGGAAGCTGGCTATGTGTATAGGCATAGTAAACACATATCATCATCATCCTCATTATCATTTATTTATATAGTGTCACTAATAGCGCAGCGCTGTACAGAGAACCCATTCACATCAGTCCCTACCCTATTGGAGCTTACAGTCTAAATTCCCTAATATAGACACACACTCACACACAGACAGAGAGGGAGAGACTAGGGTCAATTTTGATAGCAGCCAATTAACCTAACAGTGTGTTTTTTGGAGTGTGGGAGGAAACCACAGCACCCGGAGGAAACCTACGCAAACACAGGGAGAACATACAAACTTCACACAGATAAGGCCATGGTTGATATAAGTACTGGCTCTGCTTACCATTGTCCAGTCTAGTACATAACTGTATTAATGCTGTGAAATATTATTACTTTGAATGCCTTAAATATGCAAGAGCGCATTTGGGTAAGTTTATGCTAATAAAAGATATATGCACTTTTCTTGCCTACCCATACTATTTAATAACCACCAAAAATTAAGCAATATGTAAGCACTGCTTCCAGTTGAAATCAGTCTGTCTGTCTGTCTATCTATCTATCTATCTATCTTTCTATCTTTCTATCTATCTATCTATCTATCGGTCTGTCTATCTTTAAAACTGAAAGACATCCATTAAAAATACACAATGACAGCATATTTAGTGTGTAATTGATGCTAAAACACAATTCTCACTCTCCTAATATAGCTGATTTTTGACAATGAACTGCATTTTTCATGTGAAGCATTTGATGTCATAAAGATGTAAACCTCACAAAGCAATTCTGTCACTGGTCAGTTTGCTTGACAGACATCTGACTTTAAGGTACTAGCCAATGGAAACATGGTGACATGTAAATATGAAAGCACATTAGGACAAAATATGCAATAAGATAGAGGCAAAGGGAGATGGCTGCTGGGAATGTATTTCATTTATCCCAAAACACCTTTAAATCTAAGTATTAATACTACGTTGATGTACTTTTGAAATTGGAGAGCTACTTTTTACTAAAAGTACATCTCCCTTATATAATTAAGTATAATGCAGACCTGCTCAAAAACTTAGTATAATTAAAGAAGTCTTATGCCATAAATGATGATGATGAGAGCTGCTTATGTGAATGTATATAGTGGTTTTCTCTACCAGTGTCACTGTATTAGACAACTGTTATCAAACTTAGCAATAATGATGCATTAATCTGCCAATCAAGTGTGGAAGCTGGCTATGTGTATAGGCATAGTAAACACATATCATCATCATCCTCATTATCATTTATTTATATAGTGTCACTAATAGCGCAGCGCTGTACAGAGAACCCATTCACATCAGTCCCTACCCTATTGGAGCTTACAGTCTAAATTCCCTAATATAGACACACACTCACACACAGACAGAGAGGGAGAGACTAGGGTCAATTTTGATAGCAGCCAATTAACCTAACAGTGTGTTTTTTGGAGTGTGGGAGGAAACCACAGCACCCGGAGGAAACCTTTGCAAACACAGGGAGAACATACAAACTTCACACAGATAAGGCCATGGTTGATATAAGTACTGGCTCTGCTTACCATTGTCCAGTCTAGTACATAACTGTATTAATGCTGTGAAATATTATTACTTTGAATGCCTTAAATATGCAAGAGCGCATTTGGGTAAGTTTATGCTAATAAAAGATATATGCACTTTTCTTGCCTACCCATACTATTTAATAACCACCAAAAATTAAGCAATATGTAAGCACTGCTTCCAGTTGAAATCAGTCTGTCTGTCTGTCTATCTATCTATCTATCTATCTATCTATCTATCTTTCTATCTTTCTATCTATCTATCTATCTATCTATCGGTCTGTCTATCTTTAAAACTGAAAGACATCCATTAAAAATACACAATGACAGCATATTTAGTGTGTAATTGATGCTAAAACACAATTCTCACTCTCCTAATATAGCTGATTTTTGACAATGAACTGCATTTTTCATGTGAAGCATTTGATGTCATAAAGATGTAAACCTCACAAAGCAATTCTGTCACTGGTCAGTTTGCTTGACAGACATCTGACTTTAAGGTACTAGCCAATGGAAACATGGTGACATGTAAATATGAAAGCACATTAGGACAAAATATGCAATAAGATAGAGGCAAAGGGAGATGGCTGCTGGGAATGTATTTCATTTATCCCAAAACACCTTTAAATCTAAGTATTAATACTACGTTGATGTACTTTTGAAATTGGAGAGCTACTTTTTACTAAAAGTACATCTCCCTTATATAATTAAGTATAATGCAGACCTGCTCAAAAACTTAGTATAATTAAAGAAGTCTTATGCCATAAATGATGATGATGAGAGCTGCTTATGTGAATGTATATAGTGGTTTTCTCTACCAGTGTCACTGTATTAGACAACTGTTATCAAACTTAGCAATAATGATGCATTAATCTGCCAATCAAGTGTGGAAGCTGGCTATGTGTATAGGCATAGTAAACACATATCATCATCATCCTCATTATCATTTATTTATATAGTGTCACTAATAGCGCAGCGCTGTACAGAGAACCCATTCACATCAGTCCCTACCCTATTGGAGCTTACAGTCTAAATTCCCTAATATAGACACACACTCACACACAGACAGAGAGGGAGAGACTAGGGTCAATTTTGATAGCAGCCAATTAACCTAACAGTGTGTTTTTTGGAGTGTGGGAGGAAACCACAGCACCCGGAGGAAACCTACGCAAACACAGGGAGAACATACAAACTTCACACAGATAAGGCCATGGTTGATATAAGTACTGGCTCTGCTTACCATTGTCCAGTCTAGTACATAACTGTATTAATGCTGTGAAATATTATTACTTTGAATGCCTTAAATATGCAAGAGCGCATTTGGGTAAGTTTATGCTAATAAAAGATATATGCACTTTTCTTGCCTACCCATACTATTTAATAACCACCAAAAATTAAGCAATATGTAAGCACTGCTTCCAGTTGAAATCAGTCTGTCTGTCTGTCTATCTATCTATCTATCTATCTATCTATCTATCTTTCTATCTCTATCTATCTATCTATCTATCTATCGGTCTGTCTATCTTTAAAACTGAAAGACATCCATTAAAAATACACAATGACAGCATATTTAGTGTGTAATTGATGCTAAAACACAATTCTCACTCTCCTAATATAGCTGATTTTTGACAATGAACTGCATTTTTCATGTGAAGCATTTGATGTCATAAAGATGTAAACCTCACAAAGCAATTCTGTCACTGGTCAGTTTGCTTGACAGACATCTGACTTTAAGGTACTAGCCAATGGAAACATGGTGACATGTAAATATGAAAGCACATTAGGACAAAATATGCAATAAGATAGAGGCAAAGGGAGATGGCTGCTGGGAATGTATTTCATTTATCCCAAAACACCTTTAAATCTAAGTATTAATACTACGTTGATGTACTTTTGAAATTGGAGAGCTACTTTTTACTAAAAGTACATCTCCCTTATATAATTAAGTATAATGCAGACCTGCTCAAAAACTTAGTATAATTAAAGAAGTCTTATGCCATAAATGATGATGATGAGAGCTGCTTATGTGAATGTATATAGTGGTTTTCTCTACCAGTGTCACTGTATTAGACAACTGTTATCAAACTTAGCAATAATGATGCATTAATCTGCCAATCAAGTGTGGAAGCTGGCTATGTGTATAGGCATAGTAAACACATATCATCATCATCCTCATTATCATTTATTTATATAGTGTCACTAATAGCGCAGCGCTGTACAGAGAACCCATTCACATCAGTCCCTACCCTATTGGAGCTTACAGTCTAAATTCCCTAATATAGACACACACTCACACACAGACAGAGAGGGAGAGACTAGGGTCAATTTTGATAGCAGCCAATTAACCTAACAGTGTGTTTTTTGGAGTGTGGGAGGAAACCACAGCACCCGGAGGAAACCTATGCAAACACAGGGAGAACATACAAACTTCACACAGATAAGGCCATGGTTGATATAAGTACTGGCTCTGCTTACCATTGTCCAGTCTAGTACATAACTGTATTAATGCTGTGAAATATTATTACTTTGAATGCCTTAAATATGCAAGAGCGCATTTGGGTAAGTTTATGCTAATAAAAGATATATGCACTTTTCTTGCCTACCCATACTATTTAATAACCACCAAAAATTAAGCAATATGTAAGCACTGCTTCCAGTTGAAATCAGTCTGTCTGTCTGTCTATCTATCTATCTATCTATCTATCTATCTATCTTTCTATCTATCTATCTATCTATCTATCGGTCTGTCTATCTTTAAAACTGAAAGACATCCATTAAAAATACACAATGACAGCATATTTAGTGTGTAATTGATGCTAAAACACAATTCTCACTCTCCTAATATAGCTGATTTTTGACAATGAACTGCATTTTTCATGTGAAGCATTTGATGTCATAAAGATGTAAACCTCACAAAGCAATTCTGTCACTGGTCAGTTTGCTTGACAGACATCTGACTTTAAGGTACTAGCCAATGGAAACATGGTGACATGTAAATATGAAAGCACATTAGGACAAAATATGCAATAAGATAGAGGCAAAGGGAGATGGCTGCTGGGAATGTATTTCATTTATCCCAAAACACCTTTAAATCTAAGTATTAATACTACGTTGATGTACTTTTGAAATTGGAGAGCTACTTTTTACTAAAAGTACATCTCCCTTATATAATTAAGTATAATGCAGACCTGCTCAAAAACTTAGTATAATTAAAGAAGTCTTATGCCATAAATGATGATGATGAGAGCTGCTTATGTGAATGTATATAGTGGTTTTCTCTACCAGTGTCACTGTATTAGACAACTGTTATCAAACTTAGCAATAATGATGCATTAATCTGCCAATCAAGTGTGGAAGCTGGCTATGTGTATAGGCATAGTAAACACATATCATCATCATCCTCATTATCATTTATTTATATAGTGTCACTAATAGCGCAGCGCTGTACAGAGAACCCATTCACATCAGTCCCTACCCTATTGGAGCTTACAGTCTAAATTCCCTAATATAGACACACACTCACACACAGACAGAGAGGGAGAGACTAGGGTCAATTTTGATAGCAGCCAATTAACCTAACAGTGTGTTTTTTGGAGTGTGGGAGGAAACCACAGCACCCGGAGGAAACCTACGCAAACACAGGGAGAACATACAAACTTCACACAGATAAGGCCATGGTTGATATAAGTACTGGCTCTGCTTACCATTGTCCAGTCTAGTACATAACTGTATTAATGCTGTGAAATATTATTACTTTGAATGCCTTAAATATGCAAGAGCGCATTTGGGTAAGTTTATGCTAATAAAAGATATATGCACTTTTCTTGCCTACCCATACTATTTAATAACCACCAAAAATTAAGCAATATGTAAGCACTGCTTCCAGTTGAAATCAGTCTGTCTGTCTGTCTATCTATCTATCTATCTATCTTTCTATCTTTCTATCTATCTATCTATCTATCGGTCTGTCTATCTTTAAAACTGAAAGACATCCATTAAAAATACACAATGACAGCATATTTAGTGTGTAATTGATGCTAAAACACAATTCTCACTCTCCTAATATAGCTGATTTTTGACAATGAACTGCATTTTTCATGTGAAGCATTTGATGTCATAAAGATGTAAACCTCACAAAGCAATTCTGTCACTGGTCAGTTTGCTTGACAGACATCTGACTTTAAGGTACTAGCCAATGGAAACATGGTGACATGTAAATATGAAAGCACATTAGGACAAAATATGCAATAAGATAGAGGCAAAGGGAGATGGCTGCTGGGAATGTATTTCATTTATCCCAAAACACCTTTAAATCTAAGTATTAATACTACGTTGATGTACTTTTGAAATTGGAGAGCTACTTTTTACTAAAAGTACATCTCCCTTATATAATTAAGTATAATGCAGACCTGCTCAAAAACTTAGTATAATTAAAGAAGTCTTATGCCATAAATGATGATGATGAGAGCTGCTTATGTGAATGTATATAGTGGTTTTCTCTACCAGTGTCACTGTATTAGACAACTGTTATCAAACTTAGCAATAATGATGCATTAATCTGCCAATCAAGTGTGGAAGCTGGCTATGTGTATAGGCATAGTAAACACATATCATCATCATCCTCATTATCATTTATTTATATAGTGTCACTAATAGCGCAGCGCTGTACAGAGAACCCATTCACATCAGTCCCTACCCTATTGGAGCTTACAGTCTAAATTCCCTAATATAGACACACACTCACACACAGACAGAGAGGGAGAGACTAGGGTCAATTTTGATAGCAGCCAATTAACCTAACAGTGTGTTTTTTGGAGTGTGGGAGGAAACCACAGCACCCGGAGGAAACCTATGCAAACACAGGGAGAACATACAAACTTCACACAGATAAGGCCATGGTTGATATAAGTACTGGCTCTGCTTACCATTGTCCAGTCTAGTACATAACTGTATTAATGCTGTGAAATATTATTACTTTGAATGCCTTAAATATGCAAGAGCGCATTTGGGTAAGTTTATGCTAATAAAAGATATATGCACTTTTCTTGCCTACCCATACTATTTAATAACCACCAAAAATTAAGCAATATGTAAGCACTGCTTCCAGTTGAAATCAGTCTGTCTGTCTGTCTATCTATCTATCTATCTATCTTTCTATCTTTCTATCTATCTATCTATCTATCTATCGGTCTGTCTATCTTTAAAACTGAAAGACATCCATTAAAAATACACAATGACAGCATATTTAGTGTGTAATTGATGCTAAAACACAATTCTCACTCTCCTAATATAGCTGATTTTTGACAATGAACTGCATTTTTCATGTGAAGCATTTGATGTCATAAAGATGTAAACCTCACAAAGCAATTCTGTCACTGGTCAGTTTGCTTGACAGACATCTGACTTTAAGGTACTAGCCAATGGAAACATGGTGACATGTAAATATGAAAGCACATTAGGACAAAATATGCAATAAGATAGAGGCAAAGGGAGATGGCTGCTGGGAATGTATTTCATTTATCCCAAAACACCTTTAAATCTAAGTATTAATACTACGTTGATGTACTTTTGAAATTGGAGAGCTACTTTTTACTAAAAGTACATCTCCCTTATATAATTAAGTATAATGCAGACCTGCTCAAAAACTTAGTATAATTAAAGAAGTCTTATGCCATAAATGATGATGATGAGAGCTGCTTATGTGAATGTATATAGTGGTTTTCTCTACCAGTGTCACTGTATTAGACAACTGTTATCAAACTTAGCAATAATGATGCATTAATCTGCCAATCAAGTGTGGAAGCTGGCTATGTGTATAGGCATAGTAAACACATATCATCATCATCCTCATTATCATTTATTTATATAGTGTCACTAATAGCGCAGCGCTGTACAGAGAACCCATTCACATCAGTCCCTACCCTATTGGAGCTTACAGTCTAAATTCCCTAATATAGACACACACTCACACACAGACAGAGAGGGAGAGACTAGGGTCAATTTTGATAGCAGCCAATTAACCTAACAGTGTGTTTTTTGGAGTGTGGGAGGAAACCACAGCACCCGGAGGAAACCTACGCAAACACAGGGAGAACATACAAACTTCACACAGATAAGGCCATGGTTGATATAAGTACTGGCTCTGCTTACCATTGTCCAGTCTAGTACATAACTGTATTAATGCTGTGAAATATTATTACTTTGAATGCCTTAAATATGCAAGAGCGCATTTGGGTAAGTTTATGCTAATAAAAGATATATGCACTTTTCTTGCCTACCCATACTATTTAATAACCACCAAAAATTAAGCAATATGTAAGCACTGCTTCCAGTTGAAATCAGTCTGTCTGTCTGTCTATCTATCTATCTATCTATCTTTCTATCTTTCTATCTATCTATCTATCTATCGGTCTGTCTATCTTTAAAACTGAAAGACATCCATTAAAAATACACAATGACAGCATATTTAGTGTGTAATTGATGCTAAAACACAATTCTCACTCTCCTAATATAGCTGATTTTTGACAATGAACTGCATTTTTCATGTGAAGCATTTGATGTCATAAAGATGTAAACCTCACAAAGCAATTCTGTCACTGGTCAGTTTGCTTGACAGACATCTGACTTTAAGGTACTAGCCAATGGAAACATGGTGACATGTAAATATGAAAGCACATTAGGACAAAATATGCAATAAGATAGAGGCAAAGGGAGATGGCTGCTGGGAATGTATTTCATTTATCCCAAAACACCTTTAAATCTAAGTATTAATACTACGTTGATGTACTTTTGAAATTGGAGAGCTACTTTTTACTAAAAGTACATCTCCCTTATATAATTAAGTATAATGCAGACCTGCTCAAAAACTTAGTATAATTAAAGAAGTCTTATGCCATAAATGATGATGATGAGAGCTGCTTATGTGAATGTATATAGTGGTTTTCTCTACCAGTGTCACTGTATTAGACAACTGTTATCAAACTTAGCAATAATGATGCATTAATCTGCCAATCAAGTGTGGAAGCTGGCTATGTGTATAGGCATAGTAAACACATATCATCATCATCCTCATTATCATTTATTTATATAGTGTCACTAATAGCGCAGCGCTGTACAGAGAACCCATTCACATCAGTCCCTACCCTATTGGAGCTTACAGTCTAAATTCCCTAATATAGACACACACTCACACACAGACAGAGAGGGAGAGACTAGGGTCAATTTTGATAGCAGCCAATTAACCTAACAGTGTGTTTTTTGGAGTGTGGGAGGAAACCACAGCACCCGGAGGAAACCTACGCAAACACAGGGAGAACATACAAACTTCACACAGATAAGGCCATGGTTGATATAAGTACTGGCTCTGCTTACCATTGTCCAGTCTAGTACATAACTGTATTAATGCTGTGAAATATTATTACTTTGAATGCCTTAAATATGCAAGAGCGCATTTGGGTAAGTTTATGCTAATAAAAGATATATGCACTTTTCTTGCCTACCCATACTATTTAATAACCACCAAAAATTAAGCAATATGTAAGCACTGCTTCCAGTTGAAATCAGTCTGTCTGTCTGTCTATCTATCTATCTATCTATCTTTCTATCTTTCTATCTATCTATCTATCTATCGGTCTGTCTATCTTTAAAACTGAAAGACATCCATTAAAAATACACAATGACAGCATATTTAGTGTGTAATTGATGCTAAAACACAATTCTCACTCTCCTAATATAGCTGATTTTTGACAATGAACTGCATTTTTCATGTGAAGCATTTGATGTCATAAAGATGTAAACCTCACAAAGCAATTCTGTCACTGGTCAGTTTGCTTGACAGACATCTGACTTTAAGGTACTAGCCAATGGAAACATGGTGACATGTAAATATGAAAGCACATTAGGACAAAATATGCAATAAGATAGAGGCAAAGGGAGATGGCTGCTGGGAATGTATTTCATTTATCCCAAAACACCTTTAAATCTAAGTATTAATACTACGTTGATGTACTTTTGAAATTGGAGAGCTACTTTTTACTAAAAGTACATCTCCCTTATATAATTAAGTATAATGCAGACCTGCTCAAAAACTTAGTATAATTAAAGAAGTCTTATGCCATAAATGATGATGATGAGAGCTGCTTATGTGAATGTATATAGTGGTTTTCTCTACCAGTGTCACTGTATTAGACAACTGTTATCAAACTTAGCAATAATGATGCATTAATCTGCCAATCAAGTGTGGAAGCTGGCTATGTGTATAGGCATAGTAAACACATATCATCATCATCCTCATTATCATTTATTTATATAGTGTCACTAATAGCGCAGCGCTGTACAGAGAACCCATTCACATCAGTCCCTACCCTATTGGAGCTTACAGTCTAAATTCCCTAATATAGACACACACTCACACACAGACAGAGAGGGAGAGACTAGGGTCAATTTTGATAGCAGCCAATTAACCTAACAGTGTGTTTTTTGGAGTGTGGGAGGAAACCACAGCACCCGGAGGAAACCTACGCAAACACAGGGAGAACATACAAACTTCACACAGATAAGGCCATGGTTGATATAAGTACTGGCTCTGCTTACCATTGTCCAGTCTAGTACATAACTGTATTAATGCTGTGAAATATTATTACTTTGAATGCCTTAAATATGCAAGAGCGCATTTGGGTAAGTTTATGCTAATAAAAGATATATGCACTTTTCTTGCCTACCCATACTATTTAATAACCACCAAAAATTAAGCAATATGTAAGCACTGCTTCCAGTTGAAATCAGTCTGTCTGTCTGTCTATCTATCTATCTATCTATCTTTCTATCTTTCTATCTATCTATCTATCTATCGGTCTGTCTATCTTTAAAACTGAAAGACATCCATTAAAAATACACAATGACAGCATATTTAGTGTGTAATTGATGCTAAAACACAATTCTCACTCTCCTAATATAGCTGATTTTTGACAATGAACTGCATTTTTCATGTGAAGCATTTGATGTCATAAAGATGTAAACCTCACAAAGCAATTCTGTCACTGGTCAGTTTGCTTGACAGACATCTGACTTTAAGGTACTAGCCAATGGAAACATGGTGACATGTAAATATGAAAGCACATTAGGACAAAATATGCAATAAGATAGAGGCAAAGGGAGATGGCTGCTGGGAATGTATTTCATTTATCCCAAAACACCTTTAAATCTAAGTATTAATACTACGTTGATGTACTTTTGAAATTGGAGAGCTACTTTTTACTAAAAGTACATCTCCCTTATATAATTAAGTATAATGCAGACCTGCTCAAAAACTTAGTATAATTAAAGAAGTCTTATGCCATAAATGATGATGATGAGAGCTGCTTATGTGAATGTATATAGTGGTTTTCTCTACCAGTGTCACTGTATTAGACAACTGTTATCAAACTTAGCAATAATGATGCATTAATCTGCCAATCAAGTGTGGAAGCTGGCTATGTGTATAGGCATAGTAAACACATATCATCATCATCCTCATTATCATTTATTTATATAGTGTCACTAATAGCGCAGCGCTGTACAGAGAACCCATTCACATCAGTCCCTACCCTATTGGAGCTTACAGTCTAAATTCCCTAATATAGACACACACTCACACACAGACAGAGAGGGAGAGACTAGGGTCAATTTTGATAGCAGCCAATTAACCTAACAGTGTGTTTTTTGGAGTGTGGGAGGAAACCACAGCACCCGGAGGAAACCTACGCAAACACAGGGAGAACATACAAACTTCACACAGATAAGGCCATGGTTGATATAAGTACTGGCTCTGCTTACCATTGTCCAGTCTAGTACATAACTGTATTAATGCTGTGAAATATTATTACTTTGAATGCCTTAAATATGCAAGAGCGCATTTGGGTAAGTTTATGCTAATAAAAGATATATGCACTTTTCTTGCCTACCCATACTATTTAATAACCACCAAAAATTAAGCAATATGTAAGCACTGCTTCCAGTTGAAATCAGTCTGTCTGTCTGTCTATCTATCTATCTATCTATCTTTCTATCTTTCTATCTATCTATCTATCTATCGGTCTGTCTATCTTTAAAACTGAAAGACATCCATTAAAAATACACAATGACAGCATATTTAGTGTGTAATTGATGCTAAAACACAATTCTCACTCTCCTAATATAGCTGATTTTTGACAATGAACTGCATTTTTCATGTGAAGCATTTGATGTCATAAAGATGTAAACCTCACAAAGCAATTCTGTCACTGGTCAGTTTGCTTGACAGACATCTGACTTTAAGGTACTAGCCAATGGAAACATGGTGACATGTAAATATGAAAGCACATTAGGACAAAATATGCAATAAGATAGAGGCAAAGGGAGATGGCTGCTGGGAATGTATTTCATTTATCCCAAAACACCTTTAAATCTAAGTATTAATACTACGTTGATGTACTTTTGAAATTGGAGAGCTACTTTTTACTAAAAGTACATCTCCCTTATATAATTAAGTATAATGCAGACCTGCTCAAAAACTTAGTATAATTAAAGAAGTCTTATGCCATAAATGATGATGATGAGAGCTGCTTATGTGAATGTATATAGTGGTTTTCTCTACCAGTGTCACTGTATTAGACAACTGTTATCAAACTTAGCAATAATGATGCATTAATCTGCCAATCAAGTGTGGAAGCTGGCTATGTGTATAGGCATAGTAAACACATATCATCATCATCCTCATTATCATTTATTTATATAGTGTCACTAATAGCGCAGCGCTGTACAGAGAACCCATTCACATCAGTCCCTACCCTATTGGAGCTTACAGTCTAAATTCCCTAATATAGACACACACTCACACACAGACAGAGAGGGAGAGACTAGGGTCAATTTTGATAGCAGCCAATTAACCTAACAGTGTGTTTTTTGGAGTGTGGGAGGAAACCACAGCACCCGGAGGAAACCTACGCAAACACAGGGAGAACATACAAACTTCACACAGATAAGGCCATGGTTGATATAAGTACTGGCTCTGCTTACCATTGTCCAGTCTAGTACATAACTGTATTAATGCTGTGAAATATTATTACTTTGAATGCCTTAAATATGCAAGAGCGCATTTGGGTAAGTTTATGCTAATAAAAGATATATGCACTTTTCTTGCCTACCCATACTATTTAATAACCACCAAAAATTAAGCAATATGTAAGCACTGCTTCCAGTTGAAATCAGTCTGTCTGTCTGTCTATCTATCTATCTATCTATCTTTCTATCTTTCTATCTATCTATCTATCTATCTATCGGTCTGTCTATCTTTAAAACTGAAAGACATCCATTAAAAATACACAATGACAGCATATTTAGTGTGTAATTGATGCTAAAACACAATTCTCACTCTCCTAATATAGCTGATTTTTGACAATGAACTGCATTTTTCATGTGAAGCATTTGATGTCATAAAGATGTAAACCTCACAAAGCAATTCTGTCACTGGTCAGTTTGCTTGACAGACATCTGACTTTAAGGTACTAGCCAATGGAAACATGGTGACATGTAAATATGAAAGCACATTAGGACAAAATATGCAATAAGATAGAGGCAAAGGGAGATGGCTGCTGGGAATGTATTTCATTTATCCCAAAACACCTTTAAATCTAAGTATTAATACTACGTTGATGTACTTTTGAAATTGGAGAGCTACTTTTTACTAAAAGTACATCTCCCTTATATAATTAAGTATAATGCAGACCTGCTCAAAAACTTAGTATAATTAAAGAAGTCTTATGCCATAAATGATGATGATGAGAGCTGCTTATGTGAATGTATATAGTGGTTTTCTCTACCAGTGTCACTGTATTAGACAACTGTTATCAAACTTAGCAATAATGATGCATTAATCTGCCAATCAAGTGTGGAAGCTGGCTATGTGTATAGGCATAGTAAACACATATCATCATCATCCTCATTATCATTTATTTATATAGTGTCACTAATAGCGCAGCGCTGTACAGAGAACCCATTCACATCAGTCCCTACCCTATTGGAGCTTACAGTCTAAATTCCCTAATATAGACACACACTCACACACAGACAGAGAGGGAGAGACTAGGGTCAATTTTGATAGCAGCCAATTAACCTAACAGTGTGTTTTTTGGAGTGTGGGAGGAAACCACAGCACCCGGAGGAAACCTACGCAAACACAGGGAGAACATACAAACTTCACACAGATAAGGCCATGGTTGATATAAGTACTGGCTCTGCTTACCATTGTCCAGTCTAGTACATAACTGTATTAATGCTGTGAAATATTATTACTTTGAATGCCTTAAATATGCAAGAGCGCATTTGGGTAAGTTTATGCTAATAAAAGATATATGCACTTTTCTTGCCTACCCATACTATTTAATAACCACCAAAAATTAAGCAATATGTAAGCACTGCTTCCAGTTGAAATCAGTCTGTCTGTCTGTCTATCTATCTATCTATCTATCTTTCTATCTTTCTATCTATCTATCTATCTATCTATCGGTCTGTCTATCTTTAAAACTGAAAGACATCCATTAAAAATACACAATGACAGCATATTTAGTGTGTAATTGATGCTAAAACACAATTCTCACTCTCCTAATATAGCTGATTTTTGACAATGAACTGCATTTTTCATGTGAAGCATTTGATGTCATAAAGATGTAAACCTCACAAAGCAATTCTGTCACTGGTCAGTTTGCTTGACAGACATCTGACTTTAAGGTACTAGCCAATGGAAACATGGTGACATGTAAATATGAAAGCACATTAGGACAAAATATGCAATAAGATAGAGGCAAAGGGAGATGGCTGCTGGGAATGTATTTCATTTATCCCAAAACACCTTTAAATCTAAGTATTAATACTACGTTGATGTACTTTTGAAATTGGAGAGCTACTTTTTACTAAAAGTACATCTCCCTTATATAATTAAGTATAATGCAGACCTGCTCAAAAACTTAGTATAATTAAAGAAGTCTTATGCCATAAATGATGATGATGAGAGCTGCTTATGTGAATGTATATAGTGGTTTTCTCTACCAGTGTCACTGTATTAGACAACTGTTATCAAACTTAGCAATAATGATGCATTAATCTGCCAATCAAGTGTGGAAGCTGGCTATGTGTATAGGCATAGTAAACACATATCATCATCATCCTCATTATCATTTATTTATATAGTGTCACTAATAGCGCAGCGCTGTACAGAGAACCCATTCACATCAGTCCCTACCCTATTGGAGCTTACAGTCTAAATTCCCTAATATAGACACACACTCACACACAGACAGAGAGGGAGAGACTAGGGTCAATTTTGATAGCAGCCAATTAACCTAACAGTGTGTTTTTTGGAGTGTGGGAGGAAACCACAGCACCCGGAGGAAACCTACGCAAACACAGGGAGAACATACAAACTTCACACAGATAAGGCCATGGTTGATATAAGTACTGGCTCTGCTTACCATTGTCCAGTCTAGTACATAACTGTATTAATGCTGTGAAATATTATTACTTTGAATGCCTTAAATATGCAAGAGCGCATTTGGGTAAGTTTATGCTAATAAAAGATATATGCACTTTTCTTGCCTACCCATACTATTTAATAACCACCAAAAATTAAGCAATATGTAAGCACTGCTTCCAGTTGAAATCAGTCTGTCTGTCTGTCTATCTATCTATCTATCTATCTTTCTATCTTTCTATCTATCTATCTATCTATCTATCGGTCTGTCTATCTTTAAAACTGAAAGACATCCATTAAAAATACACAATGACAGCATATTTAGTGTGTAATTGATGCTAAAACACAATTCTCACTCTCCTAATATAGCTGATTTTTGACAATGAACTGCATTTTTCATGTGAAGCATTTGATGTCATAAAGATGTAAACCTCACAAAGCAATTCTGTCACTGGTCAGTTTGCTTGACAGACATCTGACTTTAAGGTACTAGCCAATGGAAACATGGTGACATGTAAATATGAAAGCACATTAGGACAAAATATGCAATAAGATAGAGGCAAAGGGAGATGGCTGCTGGGAATGTATTTCATTTATCCCAAAACACCTTTAAATCTAAGTATTAATACTACGTTGATGTACTTTTGAAATTGGAGAGCTACTTTTTACTAAAAGTACATCTCCCTTATATAATTAAGTATAATGCAGACCTGCTCAAAAACTTGGTATAATTAAAGAAGTCTTATGCCATAAATGATGATGATGAGAGCTGCTTATGTGAATGTATATAGTGGTTTTCTCTACCAGTGTCACTGTATTAGACAACTGTTATCAAACTTAGCAATAATGATGCATTAATCTGCCAATCAAGTGTGGAAGCTGGCTATGTGTATAGGCATAGTAAACACATATCATCATCATCCTCATTATCATTTATTTATATAGTGTCACTAATAGCGCAGCGCTGTACAGAGAACCCATTCACATCAGTCCCTACCCTATTGGAGCTTACAGTCTAAATTCCCTAATATAGACACACACTCACACACAGACAGAGAGGGAGAGACTAGGGTCAATTTTGATAGCAGCCAATTAACCTAACAGTGTGTTTTTTGGAGTGTGGGAGGAAACCACAGCACCCGGAGGAAACCTACGCAAACACAGGGAGAACATACAAACTTCACACAGATAAGGCCATGGTTGATATAAGTACTGGCTCTGCTTACCATTGTCCAGTCTAGTACATAACTGTATTAATGCTGTGAAATATTATTACTTTGAATGCCTTAAATATGCAAGAGCGCATTTGGGTAAGTTTATGCTAATAAAAGATATATGCACTTTTCTTGCCTACCCATACTATTTAATAACCACCAAAAATTAAGCAATATGTAAGCACTGCTTCCAGTTGAAATCAGTCTGTCTGTCTGTCTATCTATCTATCTATCTATCTTTCTATCTTTCTATCTATCTATCTATCTATCGGTCTGTCTATCTTTAAAACTGAAAGACATCCATTAAAAATACACAATGACAGCATATTTAGTGTGTAATTGATGCTAAAACACAATTCTCACTCTCCTAATATAGCTGATTTTTGACAATGAACTGCATTTTTCATGTGAAGCATTTGATGTCATAAAGATGTAAACCTCACAAAGCAATTCTGTCACTGGTCAGTTTGCTTGACAGACATCTGACTTTAAGGTACTAGCCAATGGAAACATGGTGACATGTAAATATGAAAGCACATTAGGACAAAATATGCAATAAGATAGAGGCAAAGGGAGATGGCTGCTGGGAATGTATTTCATTTATCCCAAAACACCTTTAAATCTAAGTATTAATACTACGTTGATGTACTTTTGAAATTGGAGAGCTACTTTTTACTAAAAGTACATCTCCCTTATATAATTAAGTATAATGCAGACCTGCTCAAAAACTTAGTATAATTAAAGAAGTCTTATGCCATAAATGATGATGATGAGAGCTGCTTATGTGAATGTATATAGTGGTTTTCTCTACCAGTGTCACTGTATTAGACAACTGTTATCAAACTTAGCAATAATGATGCATTAATCTGCCAATCAAGTGTGGAAGCTGGCTATGTGTATAGGCATAGTAAACACATATCATCATCATCCTCATTATCATTTATTTATATAGTGTCACTAATAGCGCAGCGCTGTACAGAGAACCCATTCACATCAGTCCCTACCCTATTGGAGCTTACAGTCTAAATTCCCTAATATAGACACACACTCACACACAGACAGAGAGGGAGAGACTAGGGTCAATTTTGATAGCAGCCAATTAACCTAACAGTGTGTTTTTTGGAGTGTGGGAGGAAACCACAGCACCCGGAGGAAACCTACGCAAACACAGGGAGAACATACAAACTTCACACAGATAAGGCCATGGTTGATATAAGTACTGGCTCTGCTTACCATTGTCCAGTCTAGTACATAACTGTATTAATGCTGTGAAATATTATTACTTTGAATGCCTTAAATATGCAAGAGCGCATTTGGGTAAGTTTATGCTAATAAAAGATATATGCACTTTTCTTGCCTACCCATACTATTTAATAACCACCAAAAATTAAGCAATATGTAAGCACTGCTTCCAGTTGAAATCAGTCTGTCTGTCTGTCTATCTATCTATCTATCTATCTTTCTATCTTTCTATCTATCTATCTATCTATCGGTCTGTCTATCTTTAAAACTGAAAGACATCCATTAAAAATACACAATGACAGCATATTTAGTGTGTAATTGATGCTAAAACACAATTCTCACTCTCCTAATATAGCTGATTTTTGACAATGAACTGCATTTTTCATGTGAAGCATTTGATGTCATAAAGATGTAAACCTCACAAAGCAATTCTGTCACTGGTCAGTTTGCTTGACAGACATCTGACTTTAAGGTACTAGCCAATGGAAACATGGTGACATGTAAATATGAAAGCACATTAGGACAAAATATGCAATAAGATAGAGGCAAAGGGAGATGGCTGCTGGGAATGTATTTCATTTATCCCAAAACACCTTTAAATCTAAGTATTAATACTACGTTGATGTACTTTTGAAATTGGAGAGCTACTTTTTACTAAAAGTACATCTCCCTTATATAATTAAGTATAATGCAGACCTGCTCAAAAACTTAGTATAATTAAAGAAGTCTTATGCCATAAATGATGATGATGAGAGCTGCTTATGTGAATGTATATAGTGGTTTTCTCTACCAGTGTCACTGTATTAGACAACTGTTATCAAACTTAGCAATAATGATGCATTAATCTGCCAATCAAGTGTGGAAGCTGGCTATGTGTATAGGCATAGTAAACACATATCATCATCATCCTCATTATCATTTATTTATATAGTGTCACTAATAGCGCAGCGCTGTACAGAGAACCCATTCACATCAGTCCCTACCCTATTGGAGCTTACAGTCTAAATTCCCTAATATAGACACACACTCACACACAGACAGAGAGGGAGAGACTAGGGTCAATTTTGATAGCAGCCAATTAACCTAACAGTGTGTTTTTTGGAGTGTGGGAGGAAACCACAGCACCCGGAGGAAACCTACGCAAACACAGGGAGAACATACAAACTTCACACAGATAAGGCCATGGTTGATATAAGTACTGGCTCTGCTTACCATTGTCCAGTCTAGTACATAACTGTATTAATGCTGTGAAATATTATTACTTTGAATGCCTTAAATATGCAAGAGCGCATTTGGGTAAGTTTATGCTAATAAAAGATATATGCACTTTTCTTGCCTACCCATACTATTTAATAACCACCAAAAATTAAGCAATATGTAAGCACTGCTTCCAGTTGAAATCAGTCTGTCTGTCTGTCTATCTATCTATCTATCTATCTTTCTATCTTTCTATCTATCTATCTATCTATCGGTCTGTCTATCTTTAAAACTGAAAGACATCCATTAAAAATACACAATGACAGCATATTTAGTGTGTAATTGATGCTAAAACACAATTCTCACTCTCCTAATATAGCTGATTTTTGACAATGAACTGCATTTTTCATGTGAAGCATTTGATGTCATAAAGATGTAAACCTCACAAAGCAATTCTGTCACTGGTCAGTTTGCTTGACAGACATCTGACTTTAAGGTACTAGCCAATGGAAACATGGTGACATGTAAATATGAAAGCACATTAGGACAAAATATGCAATAAGATAGAGGCAAAGGGAGATGGCTGCTGGGAATGTATTTCATTTATCCCAAAACACCTTTAAATCTAAGTATTAATACTACGTTGATGTACTTTTGAAATTGGAGAGCTACTTTTTACTAAAAGTACATCTCCCTTATATAATTAAGTATAATGCAGACCTGCTCAAAAACTTAGTATAATTAAAGAAGTCTTATGCCATAAATGATGATGATGAGAGCTGCTTATGTGAATGTATATAGTGGTTTTCTCTACCAGTGTCACTGTATTAGACAACTGTTATCAAACTTAGCAATAATGATGCATTAATCTGCCAATCAAGTGTGGAAGCTGGCTATGTGTATAGGCATAGTAAACACATATCATCATCATCCTCATTATCATTTATTTATATAGTGTCACTAATAGCGCAGCGCTGTACAGAGAACCCATTCACATCAGTCCCTACCCTATTGGAGCTTACAGTCTAAATTCCCTAATATAGACACACACTCACACACAGACAGAGAGGGAGAGACTAGGGTCAATTTTGATAGCAGCCAATTAACCTAACAGTGTGTTTTTTGGAGTGTGGGAGGAAACCACAGCACCCGGAGGAAACCTACGCAAACACAGGGAGAACATACAAACTTCACACAGATAAGGCCATGGTTGATATAAGTACTGGCTCTGCTTACCATTGTCCAGTCTAGTACATAACTGTATTAATGCTGTGAAATATTATTACTTTGAATGCCTTAAATATGCAAGAGCGCATTTGGGTAAGTTTATGCTAATAAAAGATATATGCACTTTTCTTGCCTACCCATACTATTTAATAACCACCAAAAATTAAGCAATATGTAAGCACTGCTTCCAGTTGAAATCAGTCTGTCTGTCTGTCTATCTATCTATCTATCTATCTTTCTATCTTTCTATCTATCTATCTATCTATCGGTCTGTCTATCTTTAAAACTGAAAGACATCCATTAAAAATACACAATGACAGCATATTTAGTGTGTAATTGATGCTAAAACACAATTCTCACTCTCCTAATATAGCTGATTTTTGACAATGAACTGCATTTTTCATGTGAAGCATTTGATGTCATAAAGATGTAAACCTCACAAAGCAATTCTGTCACTGGTCAGTTTGCTTGACAGACATCTGACTTTAAGGTACTAGCCAATGGAAACATGGTGACATGTAAATATGAAAGCACATTAGGACAAAATATGCAATAAGATAGAGGCAAAGGGAGATGGCTGCTGGGAATGTATTTCATTTATCCCAAAACACCTTTAAATCTAAGTATTAATACTACGTTGATGTACTTTTGAAATTGGAGAGCTACTTTTTACTAAAAGTACATCTCCCTTATATAATTAAGTATAATGCAGACCTGCTCAAAAACTTAGTATAATTAAAGAAGTCTTATGCCATAAATGATGATGATGAGAGCTGCTTATGTGAATGTATATAGTGGTTTTCTCTACCAGTGTCACTGTATTAGACAACTGTTATCAAACTTAGCAATAATGATGCATTAATCTGCCAATCAAGTGTGGAAGCTGGCTATGTGTATAGGCATAGTAAACACATATCATCATCATCCTCATTATCATTTATTTATATAGTGTCACTAATAGCGCAGCGCTGTACAGAGAACCCATTCACATCAGTCCCTACCCTATTGGAGCTTACAGTCTAAATTCCCTAATATAGACACACACTCACACACAGACAGAGAGGGAGAGACTAGGGTCAATTTTGATAGCAGCCAATTAACCTAACAGTGTGTTTTTTGGAGTGTGGGAGGAAACCACAGCACCCGGAGGAAACCTACGCAAACACAGGGAGAACATACAAACTTCACACAGATAAGGCCATGGTTGATATAAGTACTGGCTCTGCTTACCATTGTCCAGTCTAGTACATAACTGTATTAATGCTGTGAAATATTATTACTTTGAATGCCTTAAATATGCAAGAGCGCATTTGGGTAAGTTTATGCTAATAAAAGATATATGCACTTTTCTTGCCTACCCATACTATTTAATAACCACCAAAAATTAAGCAATATGTAAGCACTGCTTCCAGTTGAAATCAGTCTGTCTGTCTGTCTATCTATCTATCTATCTATCTTTCTATCTTTCTATCTATCTATCTATCTATCGGTCTGTCTATCTTTAAAACTGAAAGACATCCATTAAAAATACACAATGACAGCATATTTAGTGTGTAATTGATGCTAAAACACAATTCTCACTCTCCTAATATAGCTGATTTTTGACAATGAACTGCATTTTTCATGTGAAGCATTTGATGTCATAAAGATGTAAACCTCACAAAGCAATTCTGTCACTGGTCAGTTTGCTTGACAGACATCTGACTTTAAGGTACTAGCCAATGGAAACATGGTGACATGTAAATATGAAAGCACATTAGGACAAAATATGCAATAAGATAGAGGCAAAGGGAGATGGCTGCTGGGAATGTATTTCATTTATCCCAAAACACCTTTAAATCTAAGTATTAATACTACGTTGATGTACTTTTGAAATTGGAGAGCTACTTTTTACTAAAAGTACATCTCCCTTATATAATTAAGTATAATGCAGACCTGCTCAAAAACTTAGTATAATTAAAGAAGTCTTATGCCATAAATGATGATGATGAGAGCTGCTTATGTGAATGTATATAGTGGTTTTCTCTACCAGTGTCACTGTATTAGACAACTGTTATCAAACTTAGCAATAATGATGCATTAATCTGCCAATCAAGTGTGGAAGCTGGCTATGTGTATAGGCATAGTAAACACATATCATCATCATCCTCATTATCATTTATTTATATAGTGTCACTAATAGCGCAGCGCTGTACAGAGAACCCATTCACATCAGTCCCTACCCTATTGGAGCTTACAGTCTAAATTCCCTAATATAGACACACACTCACACACAGACAGAGAGGGAGAGACTAGGGTCAATTTTGATAGCAGCCAATTAACCTAACAGTGTGTTTTTTGGAGTGTGGGAGGAAACCACAGCACCCGGAGGAAACCTACGCAAACACAGGGAGAACATACAAACTTCACACAGATAAGGCCATGGTTGATATAAGTACTGGCTCTGCTTACCATTGTCCAGTCTAGTACATAACTGTATTAATGCTGTGAAATATTATTACTTTGAATGCCTTAAATATGCAAGAGCGCATTTGGGTAAGTTTATGCTAATAAAAGATATATGCACTTTTCTTGCCTACCCATACTATTTAATAACCACCAAAAATTAAGCAATATGTAAGCACTGCTTCCAGTTGAAATCAGTCTGTCTGTCTGTCTATCTATCTATCTATCTATCTTTCTATCTTTCTATCTATCTATCTATCTATCGGTCTGTCTATCTTTAAAACTGAAAGACATCCATTAAAAATACACAATGACAGCATATTTAGTGTGTAATTGATGCTAAAACACAATTCTCACTCTCCTAATATAGCTGATTTTTGACAATGAACTGCATTTTTCATGTGAAGCATTTGATGTCATAAAGATGTAAACCTCACAAAGCAATTCTGTCACTGGTCAGTTTGCTTGACAGACATCTGACTTTAAGGTACTAGCCAATGGAAACATGGTGACATGTAAATATGAAAGCACATTAGGACAAAATATGCAATAAGATAGAGGCAAAGGGAGATGGCTGCTGGGAATGTATTTCATTTATCCCAAAACACCTTTAAATCTAAGTATTAATACTACGTTGATGTACTTTTGAAATTGGAGAGCTACTTTTTACTAAAAGTACATCTCCCTTATATAATTAAGTATAATGCAGACCTGCTCAAAAACTTAGTATAATTAAAGAAGTCTTATGCCATAAATGATGATGATGAGAGCTGCTTATGTGAATGTATATAGTGGTTTTCTCTACCAGTGTCACTGTATTAGACAACTGTTATCAAACTTAGCAATAATGATGCATTAATCTGCCAATCAAGTGTGGAAGCTGGCTATGTGTATAGGCATAGTAAACACATATCATCATCATCCTCATTATCATTTATTTATATAGTGTCACTAATAGCGCAGCGCTGTACAGAGAACCCATTCACATCAGTCCCTACCCTATTGGAGCTTACAGTCTAAATTCCCTAATATAGACACACACTCACACACAGACAGAGAGGGAGAGACTAGGGTCAATTTTGATAGCAGCCAATTAACCTAACAGTGTGTTTTTTGGAGTGTGGGAGGAAACCACAGCACCCGGAGGAAACCTACGCAAACACAGGGAGAACATACAAACTTCACACAGATAAGGCCATGGTTGATATAAGTACTGGCTCTGCTTACCATTGTCCAGTCTAGTACATAACTGTATTAATGCTGTGAAATATTATTACTTTGAATGCCTTAAATATGCAAGAGCGCATTTGGGTAAGTTTATGCTAATAAAAGATATATGCACTTTTCTTGCCTACCCATACTATTTAATAACCACCAAAAATTAAGCAATATGTAAGCACTGCTTCCAGTTGAAATCAGTCTGTCTGTCTGTCTATCTATCTATCTATCTATCTTTCTATCTTTCTATCTATCTATCTATCTATCGGTCTGTCTATCTTTAAAACTGAAAGACATCCATTAAAAATACACAATGACAGCATATTTAGTGTGTAATTGATGCTAAAACACAATTCTCACTCTCCTAATATAGCTGATTTTTGACAATGAACTGCATTTTTCATGTGAAGCATTTGATGTCATAAAGATGTAAACCTCACAAAGCAATTCTGTCACTGGTCAGTTTGCTTGACAGACATCTGACTTTAAGGTACTAGCCAATGGAAACATGGTGACATGTAAATATGAAAGCACATTAGGACAAAATATGCAATAAGATAGAGGCAAAGGGAGATGGCTGCTGGGAATGTATTTCATTTATCCCAAAACACCTTTAAATCTAAGTATTAATACTACGTTGATGTACTTTTGAAATTGGAGAGCTACTTTTTACTAAAAGTACATCTCCCTTATATAATTAAGTATAATGCAGACCAGCTCAAAAACTTAGTATAATTAAAGAAGTCTTATGCCATAAATGATGATGATGAGAGCTGCTTATGTGAATGTATATAGTGGTTTTCTCTACCAGTGTCACTGTATTAGACAACTGTTATCAAACTTAGCAATAATGATGCATTAATCTGCCAATCAAGTGTGGAAGCTGGCTATGTGTATAGGCATAGTAAACACATATCATCATCATCCTCATTATCATTTATTTATATAGTGTCACTAATAGCGCAGCGCTGTACAGAGAACCCATTCACATCAGTCCCTACCCTATTGGAGCTTACAGTCTAAATTCCCTAATATAGACACACACTCACACACAGACAGAGAGGGAGAGACTAGGGTCAATTTTGATAGCAGCCAATTAACCTAACAGTGTGTTTTTTGGAGTGTGGGAGGAAACCACAGCACCCGGAGGAAACCTACGCAAACACAGGGAGAACATACAAACTTCACACAGATAAGGCCATGGTTGATATAAGTACTGGCTCTGCTTACCATTGTCCAGTCTAGTACATAACTGTATTAATGCTGTGAAATATTATTACTTTGAATGCCTTAAATATGCAAGAGCGCATTTGGGTAAGTTTATGCTAATAAAAGATATATGCACTTTTCTTGCCTACCCATACTATTTAATAACCACCAAAAATTAAGCAATATGTAAGCACTGCTTCCAGTTGAAATCAGTCTGTCTGTCTGTCTATCTATCTATCTATCTATCTTTCTATCTTTCTATCTATCTATCTATCTATCTATCGGTCTGTCTATCTTTAAAACTGAAAGACATCCATTAAAAATACACAATGACAGCATATTTAGTGTGTAATTGATGCTAAAACACAATTCTCACTCTCCTAATATAGCTGATTTTTGACAATGAACTGCATTTTTCATGTGAAGCATTTGATGTCATAAAGATGTAAACCTCACAAAGCAATTCTGTCACTGGTCAGTTTGCTTGACAGACATCTGACTTTAAGGTACTAGCCAATGGAAACATGGTGACATGTAAATATGAAAGCACATTAGGACAAAATATGCAATAAGATAGAGGCAAAGGGAGATGGCTGCTGGGAATGTATTTCATTTATCCCAAAACACCTTTAAATCTAAGTATTAATACTACGTTGATGTACTTTTGAAATTGGAGAGCTACTTTTTACTAAAAGTACATCTCCCTTATATAATTAAGTATAATGCAGACCTGCTCAAAAACTTAGTATAATTAAAGAAGTCTTATGCCATAAATGATGATGATGAGAGCTGCTTATGTGAATGTATATAGTGGTTTTCTCTACCAGTGTCACTGTATTAGACAACTGTTATCAAACTTAGCAATAATGATGCATTAATCTGCCAATCAAGTGTGGAAGCTGGCTATGTGTATAGGCATAGTAAACACATATCATCATCATCCTCATTATCATTTATTTATATAGTGTCACTAATAGCGCAGCGCTGTACAGAGAACCCATTCACATCAGTCCCTACCCTATTGGAGCTTACAGTCTAAATTCCCTAATATAGACACACACTCACACACAGACAGAGAGGGAGAGACTAGGGTCAATTTTGATAGCAGCCAATTAACCTAACAGTGTGTTTTTTGGAGTGTGGGAGGAAACCACAGCACCCGGAGGAAACCTACGCAAACACAGGGAGAACATACAAACTTCACACAGATAAGGCCATGGTTGATATAAGTACTGGCTCTGCTTACCATTGTCCAGTCTAGTACATAACTGTATTAATGCTGTGAAATATTATTACTTTGAATGCCTTAAATATGCAAGAGCGCATTTGGGTAAGTTTATGCTAATAAAAGATATATGCACTTTTCTTGCCTACCCATACTATTTAATAACCACCAAAAATTAAGCAATATGTAAGCACTGCTTCCAGTTGAAATCAGTCTGTCTGTCTGTCTATCTATCTATCTATCTATCTTTCTATCTTTCTATCTATCTATCTATCTATCGGTCTGTCTATCTTTAAAACTGAAAGACATCCATTAAAAATACACAATGACAGCATATTTAGTGTGTAATTGATGCTAAAACACAATTCTCACTCTCCTAATATAGCTGATTTTTGACAATGAACTGCATTTTTCATGTGAAGCATTTGATGTCATAAAGATGTAAACCTCACAAAGCAATTCTGTCACTGGTCAGTTTGCTTGACAGACATCTGACTTTAAGGTACTAGCCAATGGAAACATGGTGACATGTAAATATGAAAGCACATTAGGACAAAATATGCAATAAGATAGAGGCAAAGGGAGATGGCTGCTGGGAATGTATTTCATTTATCCCAAAACACCTTTAAATCTAAGTATTAATACTACGTTGATGTACTTTTGAAATTGGAGAGCTACTTTTTACTAAAAGTACATCTCCCTTATATAATTAAGTATAATGCAGACCTGCTCAAAAACTTAGTATAATTAAAGAAGTCTTATGCCATAAATGATGATGATGAGAGCTGCTTATGTGAATGTATATAGTGGTTTTCTCTACCAGTGTCACTGTATTAGACAACTGTTATCAAACTTAGCAATAATGATGCATTAATCTGCCAATCAAGTGTGGAAGCTGGCTATGTGTATAGGCATAGTAAACACATATCATCATCATCCTCATTATCATTTATTTATATAGTGTCACTAATAGCGCAGCGCTGTACAGAGAACCCATTCACATCAGTCCCTACCCTATTGGAGCTTACAGTCTAAATTCCCTAATATAGACACACACTCACACACAGACAGAGAGGGAGAGACTAGGGTCAATTTTGATAGCAGCCAATTAACCTAACAGTGTGTTTTTTGGAGTGTGGGAGGAAACCACAGCACCCGGAGGAAACCTACGCAAACACAGGGAGAACATACAAACTTCACACAGATAAGGCCATGGTTGATATAAGTACTGGCTCTGCTTACCATTGTCCAGTCTAGTACATAACTGTATTAATGCTGTGAAATATTATTACTTTGAATGCCTTAAATATGCAAGAGCGCATTTGGGTAAGTTTATGCTAATAAAAGATATATGCACTTTTCTTGCCTACCCATACTATTTAATAACCACCAAAAATTAAGCAATATGTAAGCACTGCTTCCAGTTGAAATCAGTCTGTCTGTCTGTCTATCTATCTATCTATCTATCTTTCTATCTTTCTATCTATCTATCTATCTATCTATCGGTCTGTCTATCTTTAAAACTGAAAGACATCCATTAAAAATACACAATGACAGCATATTTAGTGTGTAATTGATGCTAAAACACAATTCTCACTCTCCTAATATAGCTGATTTTTGACAATGAACTGCATTTTTCATGTGAAGCATTTGATGTCATAAAGATGTAAACCTCACAAAGCAATTCTGTCACTGGTCAGTTTGCTTGACAGACATCTGACTTTAAGGTACTAGCCAATGGAAACATGGTGACATGTAAATATGAAAGCACATTAGGACAAAATATGCAATAAGATAGAGGCAAAGGGAGATGGCTGCTGGGAATGTATTTCATTTATCCCAAAACACCTTTAAATCTAAGTATTAATACTACGTTGATGTACTTTTGAAATTGGAGAGCTACTTTTTACTAAAAGTACATCTCCCTTATATAATTAAGTATAATGCAGACCTGCTCAAAAACTTAGTATAATTAAAGAAGTCTTATGCCATAAATGATGATGATGAGAGCTGCTTATGTGAATGTATATAGTGGTTTTCTCTACCAGTGTCACTGTATTAGACAACTGTTATCAAACTTAGCAATAATGATGCATTAATCTGCCAATCAAGTGTGGAAGCTGGCTATGTGTATAGGCATAGTAAACACATATCATCATCATCCTCATTATCATTTATTTATATAGTGTCACTAATAGCGCAGCGCTGTACAGAGAACCCATTCACATCAGTCCCTACCCTATTGGAGCTTACAGTCTAAATTCCCTAATATAGACACACACTCACACACAGACAGAGAGGGAGAGACTAGGGTCAATTTTGATAGCAGCCAATTAACCTAACAGTGTGTTTTTTGGAGTGTGGGAGGAAACCACAGCACCCGGAGGAAACCTACGCAAACACAGGGAGAACATACAAACTTCACACAGATAAGGCCATGGTTGATATAAGTACTGGCTCTGCTTACCATTGTCCAGTCTAGTACATAACTGTATTAATGCTGTGAAATATTATTACTTTGAATGCCTTAAATATGCAAGAGCGCATTTGGGTAAGTTTATGCTAATAAAAGATATATGCACTTTTCTTGCCTACCCATACTATTTAATAACCACCAAAAATTAAGCAATATGTAAGCACTGCTTCCAGTTGAAATCAGTCTGTCTGTCTGTCTATCTATCTATCTATCTATCTTTCTATCTTTCTATCTATCTATCTATCTATCGGTCTGTCTATCTTTAAAACTGAAAGACATCCATTAAAAATACACAATGACAGCATATTTAGTGTGTAATTGATGCTAAAACACAATTCTCACTCTCCTAATATAGCTGATTTTTGACAATGAACTGCATTTTTCATGTGAAGCATTTGATGTCATAAAGATGTAAACCTCACAAAGCAATTCTGTCACTGGTCAGTTTGCTTGACAGACATCTGACTTTAAGGTACTAGCCAATGGAAACATGGTGACATGTAAATATGAAAGCACATTAGGACAAAATATGCAATAAGATAGAGGCAAAGGGAGATGGCTGCTGGGAATGTATTTCATTTATCCCAAAACACCTTTAAATCTAAGTATTAATACTACGTTGATGTACTTTTGAAATTGGAGAGCTACTTTTTACTAAAAGTACATCTCCCTTATATAATTAAGTATAATGCAGACCTGCTCAAAAACTTAGTATAATTAAAGAAGTCTTATGCCATAAATGATGATGATGAGAGCTGCTTATGTGAATGTATATAGTGGTTTTCTCTACCAGTGTCACTGTATTAGACAACTGTTATCAAACTTAGCAATAATGATGCATTAATCTGCCAATCAAGTGTGGAAGCTGGCTATGTGTATAGGCATAGTAAACACATATCATCATCATCCTCATTATCATTTATTTATATAGTGTCACTAATAGCGCAGCGCTGTACAGAGAACCCATTCACATCAGTCCCTACCCTATTGGAGCTTACAGTCTAAATTCCCTAATATAGACACACACTCACACACAGACAGAGAGGGAGAGACTAGGGTCAATTTTGATAGCAGCCAATTAACCTAACAGTGTGTTTTTTGGAGTGTGGGAGGAAACCACAGCACCCGGAGGAAACCTACGCAAACACAGGGAGAACATACAAACTTCACACAGATAAGGCCATGGTTGATATAAGTACTGGCTCTGCTTACCATTGTCCAGTCTAGTACATAACTGTATTAATGCTGTGAAATATTATTACTTTGAATGCCTTAAATATGCAAGAGCGCATTTGGGTAAGTTTATGCTAATAAAAGATATATGCACTTTTCTTGCCTACCCATACTATTTAATAACCACCAAAAATTAAGCAATATGTAAGCACTGCTTCCAGTTGAAATCAGTCTGTCTGTCTGTCTATCTATCTATCTATCTATCTTTCTATCTTTCTATCTATCTATCTATCTATCGGTCTGTCTATCTTTAAAACTGAAAGACATCCATTAAAAATACACAATGACAGCATATTTAGTGTGTAATTGATGCTAAAACACAATTCTCACTCTCCTAATATAGCTGATTTTTGACAATGAACTGCATTTTTCATGTGAAGCATTTGATGTCATAAAGATGTAAACCTCACAAAGCAATTCTGTCACTGGTCAGTTTGCTTGACAGACATCTGACTTTAAGGTACTAGCCAATGGAAACATGGTGACATGTAAATATGAAAGCACATTAGGACAAAATATGCAATAAGATAGAGGCAAAGGGAGATGGCTGCTGGGAATGTATTTCATTTATCCCAAAACACCTTTAAATCTAAGTATTAATACTACGTTGATGTACTTTTGAAATTGGAGAGCTACTTTTTACTAAAAGTACATCTCCCTTATATAATTAAGTATAATGCAGACCTGCTCAAAAACTTAGTATAATTAAAGAAGTCTTATGCCATAAATGATGATGATGAGAGCTGCTTATGTGAATGTATATAGTGGTTTTCTCTACCAGTGTCACTGTATTAGACAACTGTTATCAAACTTAGCAATAATGATGCATTAATCTGCCAATCAAGTGTGGAAGCTGGCTATGTGTATAGGCATAGTAAACACATATCATCATCATCCTCATTATCATTTATTTATATAGTGTCACTAATAGCGCAGCGCTGTACAGAGAACCCATTCACATCAGTCCCTACCCTATTGGAGCTTACAGTCTAAATTCCCTAATATAGACACACACTCACACACAGACAGAGAGGGAGAGACTAGGGTCAATTTTGATAGCAGCCAATTAACCTAACAGTGTGTTTTTTGGAGTGTGGGAGGAAACCACAGCACCCGGAGGAAACCTACGCAAACACAGGGAGAACATACAAACTTCACACAGATAAGGCCATGGTTGATATAAGTACTGGCTCTGCTTACCATTGTCCAGTCTAGTACATAACTGTATTAATGCTGTGAAATATTATTACTTTGAATGCCTTAAATATGCAAGAGCGCATTTGGGTAAGTTTATGCTAATAAAAGATATATGCACTTTTCTTGCCTACCCATACTATTTAATAACCACCAAAAATTAAGCAATATGTAAGCACTGCTTCCAGTTGAAATCAGTCTGTCTGTCTGTCTATCTATCTATCTATCTATCTTTCTATCTTTCTATCTATCTATCTATCTATCGGTCTGTCTATCTTTAAAACTGAAAGACATCCATTAAAAATACACAATGACAGCATATTTAGTGTGTAATTGATGCTAAAACACAATTCTCACTCTCCTAATATAGCTGATTTTTGACAATGAACTGCATTTTTCATGTGAAGCATTTGATGTCATAAAGATGTAAACCTCACAAAGCAATTCTGTCACTGGTCAGTTTGCTTGACAGACATCTGACTTTAAGGTACTAGCCAATGGAAACATGGTGACATGTAAATATGAAAGCACATTAGGACAAAATATGCAATAAGATAGAGGCAAAGGGAGATGGCTGCTGGGAATGTATTTCATTTATCCCAAAACACCTTTAAATCTAAGTATTAATACTACGTTGATGTACTTTTGAAATTGGAGAGCTACTTTTTACTAAAAGTACATCTCCCTTATATAATTAAGTATAATGCAGACCTGCTCAAAAACTTAGTATAATTAAAGAAGTCTTATGCCATAAATGATGATGATGAGAGCTGCTTATGTGAATGTATATAGTGGTTTTCTCTACCAGTGTCACTGTATTAGACAACTGTTATCAAACTTAGCAATAATGATGCATTAATCTGCCAATCAAGTGTGGAAGCTGGCTATGTGTATAGGCATAGTAAACACATATCATCATCATCCTCATTATCATTTATTTATATAGTGTCACTAATAGCGCAGCGCTGTACAGAGAACCCATTCACATCAGTCCCTACCCTATTGGAGCTTACAGTCTAAATTCCCTAATATAGACACACACTCACACACAGACAGAGAGGGAGAGACTAGGGTCAATTTTGATAGCAGCCAATTAACCTAACAGTGTGTTTTTTGGAGTGTGGGAGGAAACCACAGCACCCGGAGGAAACCTACGCAAACACAGGGAGAACATACAAACTTCACACAGATAAGGCCATGGTTGATATAAGTACTGGCTCTGCTTACCATTGTCCAGTCTAGTACATAACTGTATTAATGCTGTGAAATATTATTACTTTGAATGCCTTAAATATGCAAGAGCGCATTTGGGTAAGTTTATGCTAATAAAAGATATATGCACTTTTCTTGCCTACCCATACTATTTAATAACCACCAAAAATTAAGCAATATGTAAGCACTGCTTCCAGTTGAAATCAGTCTGTCTGTCTGTCTATCTATCTATCTATCTATCTTTCTATCTTTCTATCTATCTATCTATCTATCGGTCTGTCTATCTTTAAAACTGAAAGACATCCATTAAAAATACACAATGACAGCATATTTAGTGTGTAATTGATGCTAAAACACAATTCTCACTCTCCTAATATAGCTGATTTTTGACAATGAACTGCATTTTTCATGTGAAGCATTTGATGTCATAAAGATGTAAACCTCACAAAGCAATTCTGTCACTGGTCAGTTTGCTTGACAGACATCTGACTTTAAGGTACTAGCCAATGGAAACATGGTGACATGTAAATATGAAAGCACATTAGGACAAAATATGCAATAAGATAGAGGCAAAGGGAGATGGCTGCTGGGAATGTATTTCATTTATCCCAAAACACCTTTAAATCTAAGTATTAATACTACGTTGATGTACTTTTGAAATTGGAGAGCTACTTTTTACTAAAAGTACATCTCCCTTATATAATTAAGTATAATGCAGACCTGCTCAAAAACTTAGTATAATTAAAGAAGTCTTATGCCATAAATGATGATGATGAGAGCTGCTTATGTGAATGTATATAGTGGTTTTCTCTACCAGTGTCACTGTATTAGACAACTGTTATCAAACTTAGCAATAATGATGCATTAATCTGCCAATCAAGTGTGGAAGCTGGCTATGTGTATAGGCATAGTAAACACATATCATCATCATCCTCATTATCATTTATTTATATAGTGTCACTAATAGCGCAGCGCTGTACAGAGAACCCATTCACATCAGTCCCTACCCTATTGGAGCTTACAGTCTAAATTCCCTAATATAGACACACACTCACACACAGACAGAGAGGGAGAGACTAGGGTCAATTTTGATAGCAGCCAATTAACCTAACAGTGTGTTTTTTGGAGTGTGGGAGGAAACCACAGCACCCGGAGGAAACCTACGCAAACACAGGGAGAACATACAAACTTCACACAGATAAGGCCATGGTTGATATAAGTACTGGCTCTGCTTACCATTGTCCAGTCTAGTACATAACTGTATTAATGCTGTGAAATATTATTACTTTGAATGCCTTAAATATGCAAGAGCGCATTTGGGTAAGTTTATGCTAATAAAAGATATATGCACTTTTCTTGCCTACCCATACTATTTAATAACCACCAAAAATTAAGCAATATGTAAGCACTGCTTCCAGTTGAAATCAGTCTGTCTGTCTGTCTATCTATCTATCTATCTATCTTTCTATCTTTCTATCTATCTATCTATCTATCGGTCTGTCTATCTTTAAAACTGAAAGACATCCATTAAAAATACACAATGACAGCATATTTAGTGTGTAATTGATGCTAAAACACAATTCTCACTCTCCTAATATAGCTGATTTTTGACAATGAACTGCATTTTTCATGTGAAGCATTTGATGTCATAAAGATGTAAACCTCACAAAGCAATTCTGTCACTGGTCAGTTTGCTTGACAGACATCTGACTTTAAGGTACTAGCCAATGGAAACATGGTGACATGTAAATATGAAAGCACATTAGGACAAAATATGCAATAAGATAGAGGCAAAGGGAGATGGCTGCTGGGAATGTATTTCATTTATCCCAAAACACCTTTAAATCTAAGTATTAATACTACGTTGATGTACTTTTGAAATTGGAGAGCTACTTTTTACTAAAAGTACATCTCCCTTATATAATTAAGTATAATGCAGACCTGCTCAAAAACTTAGTATAATTAAAGAAGTCTTATGCCATAAATGATGATGATGAGAGCTGCTTATGTGAATGTATATAGTGGTTTTCTCTACCAGTGTCACTGTATTAGACAACTGTTATCAAACTTAGCAATAATGATGCATTAATCTGCCAATCAAGTGTGGAAGCTGGCTATGTGTATAGGCATAGTAAACACATATCATCATCATCCTCATTATCATTTATTTATATAGTGTCACTAATAGCGCAGCGCTGTACAGAGAACCCATTCACATCAGTCCCTACCCTATTGGAGCTTACAGTCTAAATTCCCTAATATAGACACACACTCACACACAGACAGAGAGGGAGAGACTAGGGTCAATTTTGATAGCAGCCAATTAACCTAACAGTGTGTTTTTTGGAGTGTGGGAGGAAACCACAGCACCCGGAGGAAACCTACGCAAACACAGGGAGAACATACAAACTTCACACAGATAAGGCCATGGTTGATATAAGTACTGGCTCTGCTTACCATTGTCCAGTCTAGTACATAACTGTATTAATGCTGTGAAATATTATTACTTTGAATGCCTTAAATATGCAAGAGCGCATTTGGGTAAGTTTATGCTAATAAAAGATATATGCACTTTTCTTGCCTACCCATACTATTTAATAACCACCAAAAATTAAGCAATATGTAAGCACTGCTTCCAGTTGAAATCAGTCTGTCTGTCTGTCTATCTATCTATCTATCTATCTTTCTATCTTTCTATCTATCTATCTATCTATCTATCGGTCTGTCTATCTTTAAAACTGAAAGACATCCATTAAAAATACACAATGACAGCATATTTAGTGTGTAATTGATGCTAAAACACAATTCTCACTCTCCTAATATAGCTGATTTTTGACAATGAACTGCATTTTTCATGTGAAGCATTTGATGTCATAAAGATGTAAACCTCACAAAGCAATTCTGTCACTGGTCAGTTTGCTTGACAGACATCTGACTTTAAGGTACTAGCCAATGGAAACATGGTGACATGTAAATATGAAAGCACATTAGGACAAAATATGCAATAAGATAGAGGCAAAGGGAGATGGCTGCTGGGAATGTATTTCATTTATCCCAAAACACCTTTAAATCTAAGTATTAATACTACGTTGATGTACTTTTGAAATTGGAGAGCTACTTTTTACTAAAAGTACATCTCCCTTATATAATTAAGTATAATGCAGACCTGCTCAAAAACTTAGTATAATTAAAGAAGTCTTATGCCATAAATGATGATGATGAGAGCTGCTTATGTGAATGTATATAGTGGTTTTCTCTACCAGTGTCACTGTATTAGACAACTGTTATCAAACTTAGCAATAATGATGCATTAATCTGCCAATCAAGTGTGGAAGCTGGCTATGTGTATAGGCATAGTAAACACATATCATCATCATCCTCATTATCATTTATTTATATAGTGTCACTAATAGCGCAGCGCTGTACAGAGAACCCATTCACATCAGTCCCTACCCTATTGGAGCTTACAGTCTAAATTCCCTAATATAGACACACACTCACACACAGACAGAGAGGGAGAGACTAGGGTCAATTTTGATAGCAGCCAATTAACCTAACAGTGTGTTTTTTGGAGTGTGGGAGGAAACCACAGCACCCGGAGGAAACCTACGCAAACACAGGGAGAACATACAAACTTCACACAGATAAGGCCATGGTTGATATAAGTACTGGCTCTGCTTACCATTGTCCAGTCTAGTACATAACTGTATTAATGCTGTGAAATATTATTACTTTGAATGCCTTAAATATGCAAGAGCGCATTTGGGTAAGTTTATGCTAATAAAAGATATATGCACTTTTCTTGCCTACCCATACTATTTAATAACCACCAAAAATTAAGCAATATGTAAGCACTGCTTCCAGTTGAAATCAGTCTGTCTGTCTGTCTATCTATCTATCTATCTATCTTTCTATCTTTCTATCTATCTATCTATCTATCTATCGGTCTGTCTATCTTTAAAACTGAAAGACATCCATTAAAAATACACAATGACAGCATATTTAGTGTGTAATTGATGCTAAAACACAATTCTCACTCTCCTAATATAGCTGATTTTTGACAATGAACTGCATTTTTCATGTGAAGCATTTGATGTCATAAAGATGTAAACCTCACAAAGCAATTCTGTCACTGGTCAGTTTGCTTGACAGACATCTGACTTTAAGGTACTAGCCAATGGAAACATGGTGACATGTAAATATGAAAGCACATTAGGACAAAATATGCAATAAGATAGAGGCAAAGGGAGATGGCTGCTGGGAATGTATTTCATTTATCCCAAAACACCTTTAAATCTAAGTATTAATACTACGTTGATGTACTTTTGAAATTGGAGAGCTACTTTTTACTAAAAGTACATCTCCCTTATATAATTAAGTATAATGCAGACCTGCTCAAAAACTTAGTATAATTAAAGAAGTCTTATGCCATAAATGATGATGATGAGAGCTGCTTATGTGAATGTATATAGTGGTTTTCTCTACCAGTGTCACTGTATTAGACAACTGTTATCAAACTTAGCAATAATGATGCATTAATCTGCCAATCAAGTGTGGAAGCTGGCTATGTGTATAGGCATAGTAAACACATATCATCATCATCCTCATTATCATTTATTTATATAGTGTCACTAATAGCGCAGCGCTGTACAGAGAACCCATTCACATCAGTCCCTACCCTATTGGAGCTTACAGTCTAAATTCCCTAATATAGACACACACTCACACACAGACAGAGAGGGAGAGACTAGGGTCAATTTTGATAGCAGCCAATTAACCTAACAGTGTGTTTTTTGGAGTGTGGGAGGAAACCACAGCACCCGGAGGAAACCTACGCAAACACAGGGAGAACATACAAACTTCACACAGATAAGGCCATGGTTGATATAAGTACTGGCTCTGCTTACCATTGTCCAGTCTAGTACATAACTGTATTAATGCTGTGAAATATTATTACTTTGAATGCCTTAAATATGCAAGAGCGCATTTGGGTAAGTTTATGCTAATAAAAGATATATGCACTTTTCTTGCCTACCCATACTATTTAATAACCACCAAAAATTAAGCAATATGTAAGCACTGCTTCCAGTTGAAATCAGTCTGTCTGTCTGTCTATCTATCTATCTATCTATCTTTCTATCTTTCTATCTATCTATCTATCTATCTATCGGTCTGTCTATCTTTAAAACTGAAAGACATCCATTAAAAATACACAATGACAGCATATTTAGTGTGTAATTGATGCTAAAACACAATTCTCACTCTCCTAATATAGCTGATTTTTGACAATGAACTGCATTTTTCATGTGAAGCATTTGATGTCATAAAGATGTAAACCTCACAAAGCAATTCTGTCACTGGTCAGTTTGCTTGACAGACATCTGACTTTAAGGTACTAGCCAATGGAAACATGGTGACATGTAAATATGAAAGCACATTAGGACAAAATATGCAATAAGATAGAGGCAAAGGGAGATGGCTGCTGGGAATGTATTTCATTTATCCCAAAACACCTTTAAATCTAAGTATTAATACTACGTTGATGTACTTTTGAAATTGGAGAGCTACTTTTTACTAAAAGTACATCTCCCTTATATAATTAAGTATAATGCAGACCTGCTCAAAAACTTGGTATAATTAAAGAAGTCTTATGCCATAAATGATGATGATGAGAGCTGCTTATGTGAATGTATATAGTGGTTTTCTCTACCAGTGTCACTGTATTAGACAACTGTTATCAAACTTAGCAATAATGATGCATTAATCTGCCAATCAAGTGTGGAAGCTGGCTATGTGTATAGGCATAGTAAACACATATCATCATCATCCTCATTATCATTTATTTATATAGTGTCACTAATAGCGCAGCGCTGTACAGAGAACCCATTCACATCAGTCCCTACCCTATTGGAGCTTACAGTCTAAATTCCCTAATATAGACACACACTCACACACAGACAGAGAGGGAGAGACTAGGGTCAATTTTGATAGCAGCCAATTAACCTAACAGTGTGTTTTTTGGAGTGTGGGAGGAAACCACAGCACCCGGAGGAAACCTACGCAAACACAGGGAGAACATACAAACTTCACACAGATAAGGCCATGGTTGATATAAGTACTGGCTCTGCTTACCATTGTCCAGTCTAGTACATAACTGTATTAATGCTGTGAAATATTATTACTTTGAATGCCTTAAATATGCAAGAGCGCATTTGGGTAAGTTTATGCTAATAAAAGATATATGCACTTTTCTTGCCTACCCATACTATTTAATAACCACCAAAAATTAAGCAATATGTAAGCACTGCTTCCAGTTGAAATCAGTCTGTCTGTCTGTCTATCTATCTATCTATCTATCTTTCTATCTTTCTATCTATCTATCTATCTATCGGTCTGTCTATCTTTAAAACTGAAAGACATCCATTAAAAATACACAATGACAGCATATTTAGTGTGTAATTGATGCTAAAACACAATTCTCACTCTCCTAATATAGCTGATTTTTGACAATGAACTGCATTTTTCATGTGAAGCATTTGATGTCATAAAGATGTAAACCTCACAAAGCAATTCTGTCACTGGTCAGTTTGCTTGACAGACATCTGACTTTAAGGTACTAGCCAATGGAAACATGGTGACATGTAAATATGAAAGCACATTAGGACAAAATATGCAATAAGATAGAGGCAAAGGGAGATGGCTGCTGGGAATGTATTTCATTTATCCCAAAACACCTTTAAATCTAAGTATTAATACTACGTTGATGTACTTTTGAAATTGGAGAGCTACTTTTTACTAAAAGTACATCTCCCTTATATAATTAAGTATAATGCAGACCTGCTCAAAAACTTAGTATAATTAAAGAAGTCTTATGCCATAAATGATGATGATGAGAGCTGCTTATGTGAATGTATATAGTGGTTTTCTCTACCAGTGTCACTGTATTAGACAACTGTTATCAAACTTAGCAATAATGATGCATTAATCTGCCAATCAAGTGTGGAAGCTGGCTATGTGTATAGGCATAGTAAACACATATCATCATCATCCTCATTATCATTTATTTATATAGTGTCACTAATAGCGCAGCGCTGTACAGAGAACCCATTCACATCAGTCCCTACCCTATTGGAGCTTACAGTCTAAATTCCCTAATATAGACACACACTCACACACAGACAGAGAGGGAGAGACTAGGGTCAATTTTGATAGCAGCCAATTAACCTAACAGTGTGTTTTTTGGAGTGTGGGAGGAAACCACAGCACCCGGAGGAAACCTACGCAAACACAGGGAGAACATACAAACTTCACACAGATAAGGCCATGGTTGATATAAGTACTGGCTCTGCTTACCATTGTCCAGTCTAGTACATAACTGTATTAATGCTGTGAAATATTATTACTTTGAATGCCTTAAATATGCAAGAGCGCATTTGGGTAAGTTTATGCTAATAAAAGATATATGCACTTTTCTTGCCTACCCATACTATTTAATAACCACCAAAAATTAAGCAATATGTAAGCACTGCTTCCAGTTGAAATCAGTCTGTCTGTCTGTCTATCTATCTATCTATCTATCTTTCTATCTTTCTATCTATCTATCTATCTATCGGTCTGTCTATCTTTAAAACTGAAAGACATCCATTAAAAATACACAATGACAGCATATTTAGTGTGTAATTGATGCTAAAACACAATTCTCACTCTCCTAATATAGCTGATTTTTGACAATGAACTGCATTTTTCATGTGAAGCATTTGATGTCATAAAGATGTAAACCTCACAAAGCAATTCTGTCACTGGTCAGTTTGCTTGACAGACATCTGACTTTAAGGTACTAGCCAATGGAAACATGGTGACATGTAAATATGAAAGCACATTAGGACAAAATATGCAATAAGATAGAGGCAAAGGGAGATGGCTGCTGGGAATGTATTTCATTTATCCCAAAACACCTTTAAATCTAAGTATTAATACTACGTTGATGTACTTTTGAAATTGGAGAGCTACTTTTTACTAAAAGTACATCTCCCTTATATAATTAAGTATAATGCAGACCTGCTCAAAAACTTAGTATAATTAAAGAAGTCTTATGCCATAAATGATGATGATGAGAGCTGCTTATGTGAATGTATATAGTGGTTTTCTCTACCAGTGTCACTGTATTAGACAACTGTTATCAAACTTAGCAATAATGATGCATTAATCTGCCAATCAAGTGTGGAAGCTGGCTATGTGTATAGGCATAGTAAACACATATCATCATCATCCTCATTATCATTTATTTATATAGTGTCACTAATAGCGCAGCGCTGTACAGAGAACCCATTCACATCAGTCCCTACCCTATTGGAGCTTACAGTCTAAATTCCCTAATATAGACACACACTCACACACAGACAGAGAGGGAGAGACTAGGGTCAATTTTGATAGCAGCCAATTAACCTAACAGTGTGTTTTTTGGAGTGTGGGAGGAAACCACAGCACCCGGAGGAAACCTACGCAAACACAGGGAGAACATACAAACTTCACACAGATAAGGCCATGGTTGATATAAGTACTGGCTCTGCTTACCATTGTCCAGTCTAGTACATAACTGTATTAATGCTGTGAAATATTATTACTTTGAATGCCTTAAATATGCAAGAGCGCATTTGGGTAAGTTTATGCTAATAAAAGATATATGCACTTTTCTTGCCTACCCATACTATTTAATAACCACCAAAAATTAAGCAATATGTAAGCACTGCTTCCAGTTGAAATCAGTCTGTCTGTCTGTCTATCTATCTATCTATCTATCTTTCTATCTTTCTATCTATCTATCTATCTATCGGTCTGTCTATCTTTAAAACTGAAAGACATCCATTAAAAATACACAATGACAGCATATTTAGTGTGTAATTGATGCTAAAACACAATTCTCACTCTCCTAATATAGCTGATTTTTGACAATGAACTGCATTTTTCATGTGAAGCATTTGATGTCATAAAGATGTAAACCTCACAAAGCAATTCTGTCACTGGTCAGTTTGCTTGACAGACATCTGACTTTAAGGTACTAGCCAATGGAAACATGGTGACATGTAAATATGAAAGCACATTAGGACAAAATATGCAATAAGATAGAGGCAAAGGGAGATGGCTGCTGGGAATGTATTTCATTTATCCCAAAACACCTTTAAATCTAAGTATTAATACTACGTTGATGTACTTTTGAAATTGGAGAGCTACTTTTTACTAAAAGTACATCTCCCTTATATAATTAAGTATAATGCAGACCTGCTCAAAAACTTAGTATAATTAAAGAAGTCTTATGCCATAAATGATGATGATGAGAGCTGCTTATGTGAATGTATATAGTGGTTTTCTCTACCAGTGTCACTGTATTAGACAACTGTTATCAAACTTAGCAATAATGATGCATTAATCTGCCAATCAAGTGTGGAAGCTGGCTATGTGTATAGGCATAGTAAACACATATCATCATCATCCTCATTATCATTTATTTATATAGTGTCACTAATAGCGCAGCGCTGTACAGAGAACCCATTCACATCAGTCCCTACCCTATTGGAGCTTACAGTCTAAATTCCCTAATATAGACACACACTCACACACAGACAGAGAGGGAGAGACTAGGGTCAATTTTGATAGCAGCCAATTAACCTAACAGTGTGTTTTTTGGAGTGTGGGAGGAAACCACAGCACCCGGAGGAAACCTACGCAAACACAGGGAGAACATACAAACTTCACACAGATAAGGCCATGGTTGATATAAGTACTGGCTCTGCTTACCATTGTCCAGTCTAGTACATAACTGTATTAATGCTGTGAAATATTATTACTTTGAATGCCTTAAATATGCAAGAGCGCATTTGGGTAAGTTTATGCTAATAAAAGATATATGCACTTTTCTTGCCTACCCATACTATTTAATAACCACCAAAAATTAAGCAATATGTAAGCACTGCTTCCAGTTGAAATCAGTCTGTCTGTCTGTCTATCTATCTATCTATCTATCTTTCTATCTTTCTATCTATCTATCTATCTATCGGTCTGTCTATCTTTAAAACTGAAAGACATCCATTAAAAATACACAATGACAGCATATTTAGTGTGTAATTGATGCTAAAACACAATTCTCACTCTCCTAATATAGCTGATTTTTGACAATGAACTGCATTTTTCATGTGAAGCATTTGATGTCATAAAGATGTAAACCTCACAAAGCAATTCTGTCACTGGTCAGTTTGCTTGACAGACATCTGACTTTAAGGTACTAGCCAATGGAAACATGGTGACATGTAAATATGAAAGCACATTAGGACAAAATATGCAATAAGATAGAGGCAAAGGGAGATGGCTGCTGGGAATGTATTTCATTTATCCCAAAACACCTTTAAATCTAAGTATTAATACTACGTTGATGTACTTTTGAAATTGGAGAGCTACTTTTTACTAAAAGTACATCTCCCTTATATAATTAAGTATAATGCAGACCTGCTCAAAAACTTAGTATAATTAAAGAAGTCTTATGCCATAAATGATGATGATGAGAGCTGCTTATGTGAATGTATATAGTGGTTTTCTCTACCAGTGTCACTGTATTAGACAACTGTTATCAAACTTAGCAATAATGATGCATTAATCTGCCAATCAAGTGTGGAAGCTGGCTATGTGTATAGGCATAGTAAACACATATCATCATCATCCTCATTATCATTTATTTATATAGTGTCACTAATAGCGCAGCGCTGTACAGAGAACCCATTCACATCAGTCCCTACCCTATTGGAGCTTACAGTCTAAATTCCCTAATATAGACACACACTCACACACAGACAGAGAGGGAGAGACTAGGGTCAATTTTGATAGCAGCCAATTAACCTAACAGTGTGTTTTTTGGAGTGTGGGAGGAAACCACAGCACCCGGAGGAAACCTACGCAAACACAGGGAGAACATACAAACTTCACACAGATAAGGCCATGGTTGATATAAGTACTGGCTCTGCTTACCATTGTCCAGTCTAGTACATAACTGTATTAATGCTGTGAAATATTATTACTTTGAATGCCTTAAATATGCAAGAGCGCATTTGGGTAAGTTTATGCTAATAAAAGATATATGCACTTTTCTTGCCTACCCATACTATTTAATAACCACCAAAAATTAAGCAATATGTAAGCACTGCTTCCAGTTGAAATCAGTCTGTCTGTCTGTCTATCTATCTATCTATCTATCTTTCTATCTTTCTATCTATCTATCTATCTATCGGTCTGTCTATCTTTAAAACTGAAAGACATCCATTAAAAATACACAATGACAGCATATTTAGTGTGTAATTGATGCTAAAACACAATTCTCACTCTCCTAATATAGCTGATTTTTGACAATGAACTGCATTTTTCATGTGAAGCATTTGATGTCATAAAGATGTAAACCTCACAAAGCAATTCTGTCACTGGTCAGTTTGCTTGACAGACATCTGACTTTAAGGTACTAGCCAATGGAAACATGGTGACATGTAAATATGAAAGCACATTAGGACAAAATATGCAATAAGATAGAGGCAAAGGGAGATGGCTGCTGGGAATGTATTTCATTTATCCCAAAACACCTTTAAATCTAAGTATTAATACTACGTTGATGTACTTTTGAAATTGGAGAGCTACTTTTTACTAAAAGTACATCTCCCTTATATAATTAAGTATAATGCAGACCTGCTCAAAAACTTAGTATAATTAAAGAAGTCTTATGCCATAAATGATGATGATGAGAGCTGCTTATGTGAATGTATATAGTGGTTTTCTCTACCAGTGTCACTGTATTAGACAACTGTTATCAAACTTAGCAATAATGATGCATTAATCTGCCAATCAAGTGTGGAAGCTGGCTATGTGTATAGGCATAGTAAACACATATCATCATCATCCTCATTATCATTTATTTATATAGTGTCACTAATAGCGCAGCGCTGTACAGAGAACCCATTCACATCAGTCCCTACCCTATTGGAGCTTACAGTCTAAATTCCCTAATATAGACACACACTCACACACAGACAGAGAGGGAGAGACTAGGGTCAATTTTGATAGCAGCCAATTAACCTAACAGTGTGTTTTTTGGAGTGTGGGAGGAAACCACAGCACCCGGAGGAAACCTACGCAAACACAGGGAGAACATACAAACTTCACACAGATAAGGCCATGGTTGATATAAGTACTGGCTCTGCTTACCATTGTCCAGTCTAGTACATAACTGTATTAATGCTGTGAAATATTATTACTTTGAATGCCTTAAATATGCAAGAGCGCATTTGGGTAAGTTTATGCTAATAAAAGATATATGCACTTTTCTTGCCTACCCATACTATTTAATAACCACCAAAAATTAAGCAATATGTAAGCACTGCTTCCAGTTGAAATCAGTCTGTCTGTCTGTCTATCTATCTATCTATCTATCTTTCTATCTTTCTATCTATCTATCTATCTATCGGTCTGTCTATCTTTAAAACTGAAAGACATCCATTAAAAATACACAATGACAGCATATTTAGTGTGTAATTGATGCTAAAACACAATTCTCACTCTCCTAATATAGCTGATTTTTGACAATGAACTGCATTTTTCATGTGAAGCATTTGATGTCATAAAGATGTAAACCTCACAAAGCAATTCTGTCACTGGTCAGTTTGCTTGACAGACATCTGACTTTAAGGTACTAGCCAATGGAAACATGGTGACATGTAAATATGAAAGCACATTAGGACAAAATATGCAATAAGATAGAGGCAAAGGGAGATGGCTGCTGGGAATGTATTTCATTTATCCCAAAACACCTTTAAATCTAAGTATTAATACTACGTTGATGTACTTTTGAAATTGGAGAGCTACTTTTTACTAAAAGTACATCTCCCTTATATAATTAAGTATAATGCAGACCTGCTCAAAAACTTAGTATAATTAAAGAAGTCTTATGCCATAAATGATGATGATGAGAGCTGCTTATGTGAATGTATATAGTGGTTTTCTCTACCAGTGTCACTGTATTAGACAACTGTTATCAAACTTAGCAATAATGATGCATTAATCTGCCAATCAAGTGTGGAAGCTGGCTATGTGTATAGGCATAGTAAACACATATCATCATCATCCTCATTATCATTTATTTATATAGTGTCACTAATAGCGCAGCGCTGTACAGAGAACCCATTCACATCAGTCCCTACCCTATTGGAGCTTACAGTCTAAATTCCCTAATATAGACACACACTCACACACAGACAGAGAGGGAGAGACTAGGGTCAATTTTGATAGCAGCCAATTAACCTAACAGTGTGTTTTTTGGAGTGTGGGAGGAAACCACAGCACCCGGAGGAAACCTACGCAAACACAGGGAGAACATACAAACTTCACACAGATAAGGCCATGGTTGATATAAGTACTGGCTCTGCTTACCATTGTCCAGTCTAGTACATAACTGTATTAATGCTGTGAAATATTATTACTTTGAATGCCTTAAATATGCAAGAGCGCATTTGGGTAAGTTTATGCTAATAAAAGATATATGCACTTTTCTTGCCTACCCATACTATTTAATAACCACCAAAAATTAAGCAATATGTAAGCACTGCTTCCAGTTGAAATCAGTCTGTCTGTCTGTCTATCTATCTATCTATCTATCTTTCTATCTTTCTATCTATCTATCTATCTATCGGTCTGTCTATCTTTAAAACTGAAAGACATCCATTAAAAATACACAATGACAGCATATTTAGTGTGTAATTGATGCTAAAACACAATTCTCACTCTCCTAATATAGCTGATTTTTGACAATGAACTGCATTTTTCATGTGAAGCATTTGATGTCATAAAGATGTAAACCTCACAAAGCAATTCTGTCACTGGTCAGTTTGCTTGACAGACATCTGACTTTAAGGTACTAGCCAATGGAAACATGGTGACATGTAAATATGAAAGCACATTAGGACAAAATATGCAATAAGATAGAGGCAAAGGGAGATGGCTGCTGGGAATGTATTTCATTTATCCCAAAACACCTTTAAATCTAAGTATTAATACTACGTTGATGTACTTTTGAAATTGGAGAGCTACTTTTTACTAAAAGTACATCTCCCTTATATAATTAAGTATAATGCAGACCAGCTCAAAAACTTAGTATAATTAAAGAAGTCTTATGCCATAAATGATGATGATGAGAGCTGCTTATGTGAATGTATATAGTGGTTTTCTCTACCAGTGTCACTGTATTAGACAACTGTTATCAAACTTAGCAATAATGATGCATTAATCTGCCAATCAAGTGTGGAAGCTGGCTATGTGTATAGGCATAGTAAACACATATCATCATCATCCTCATTATCATTTATTTATATAGTGTCACTAATAGCGCAGCGCTGTACAGAGAACCCATTCACATCAGTCCCTACCCTATTGGAGCTTACAGTCTAAATTCCCTAATATAGACACACACTCACACACAGACAGAGAGGGAGAGACTAGGGTCAATTTTGATAGCAGCCAATTAACCTAACAGTGTGTTTTTTGGAGTGTGGGAGGAAACCACAGCACCCGGAGGAAACCTACGCAAACACAGGGAGAACATACAAACTTCACACAGATAAGGCCATGGTTGATATAAGTACTGGCTCTGCTTACCATTGTCCAGTCTAGTACATAACTGTATTAATGCTGTGAAATATTATTACTTTGAATGCCTTAAATATGCAAGAGCGCATTTGGGTAAGTTTATGCTAATAAAAGATATATGCACTTTTCTTGCCTACCCATACTATTTAATAACCACCAAAAATTAAGCAATATGTAAGCACTGCTTCCAGTTGAAATCAGTCTGTCTGTCTGTCTATCTATCTATCTATCTATCTTTCTATCTTTCTATCTATCTATCTATCTATCTATCGGTCTGTCTATCTTTAAAACTGAAAGACATCCATTAAAAATACACAATGACAGCATATTTAGTGTGTAATTGATGCTAAAACACAATTCTCACTCTCCTAATATAGCTGATTTTTGACAATGAACTGCATTTTTCATGTGAAGCATTTGATGTCATAAAGATGTAAACCTCACAAAGCAATTCTGTCACTGGTCAGTTTGCTTGACAGACATCTGACTTTAAGGTACTAGCCAATGGAAACATGGTGACATGTAAATATGAAAGCACATTAGGACAAAATATGCAATAAGATAGAGGCAAAGGGAGATGGCTGCTGGGAATGTATTTCATTTATCCCAAAACACCTTTAAATCTAAGTATTAATACTACGTTGATGTACTTTTGAAATTGGAGAGCTACTTTTTACTAAAAGTACATCTCCCTTATATAATTAAGTATAATGCAGACCTGCTCAAAAACTTAGTATAATTAAAGAAGTCTTATGCCATAAATGATGATGATGAGAGCTGCTTATGTGAATGTATATAGTGGTTTTCTCTACCAGTGTCACTGTATTAGACAACTGTTATCAAACTTAGCAATAATGATGCATTAATCTGCCAATCAAGTGTGGAAGCTGGCTATGTGTATAGGCATAGTAAACACATATCATCATCATCCTCATTATCATTTATTTATATAGTGTCACTAATAGCGCAGCGCTGTACAGAGAACCCATTCACATCAGTCCCTACCCTATTGGAGCTTACAGTCTAAATTCCCTAATATAGACACACACTCACACACAGACAGAGAGGGAGAGACTAGGGTCAATTTTGATAGCAGCCAATTAACCTAACAGTGTGTTTTTTGGAGTGTGGGAGGAAACCACAGCACCCGGAGGAAACCTACGCAAACACAGGGAGAACATACAAACTTCACACAGATAAGGCCATGGTTGATATAAGTACTGGCTCTGCTTACCATTGTCCAGTCTAGTACATAACTGTATTAATGCTGTGAAATATTATTACTTTGAATGCCTTAAATATGCAAGAGCGCATTTGGGTAAGTTTATGCTAATAAAAGATATATGCACTTTTCTTGCCTACCCATACTATTTAATAACCACCAAAAATTAAGCAATATGTAAGCACTGCTTCCAGTTGAAATCAGTCTGTCTGTCTGTCTATCTATCTATCTATCTATCTTTCTATCTTTCTATCTATCTATCTATCTATCGGTCTGTCTATCTTTAAAACTGAAAGACATCCATTAAAAATACACAATGACAGCATATTTAGTGTGTAATTGATGCTAAAACACAATTCTCACTCTCCTAATATAGCTGATTTTTGACAATGAACTGCATTTTTCATGTGAAGCATTTGATGTCATAAAGATGTAAACCTCACAAAGCAATTCTGTCACTGGTCAGTTTGCTTGACAGACATCTGACTTTAAGGTACTAGCCAATGGAAACATGGTGACATGTAAATATGAAAGCACATTAGGACAAAATATGCAATAAGATAGAGGCAAAGGGAGATGGCTGCTGGGAATGTATTTCATTTATCCCAAAACACCTTTAAATCTAAGTATTAATACTACGTTGATGTACTTTTGAAATTGGAGAGCTACTTTTTACTAAAAGTACATCTCCCTTATATAATTAAGTATAATGCAGACCTGCTCAAAAACTTAGTATAATTAAAGAAGTCTTATGCCATAAATGATGATGATGAGAGCTGCTTATGTGAATGTATATAGTGGTTTTCTCTACCAGTGTCACTGTATTAGACAACTGTTATCAAACTTAGCAATAATGATGCATTAATCTGCCAATCAAGTGTGGAAGCTGGCTATGTGTATAGGCATAGTAAACACATATCATCATCATCCTCATTATCATTTATTTATATAGTGTCACTAATAGCGCAGCGCTGTACAGAGAACCCATTCACATCAGTCCCTACCCTATTGGAGCTTACAGTCTAAATTCCCTAATATAGACACACACTCACACACAGACAGAGAGGGAGAGACTAGGGTCAATTTTGATAGCAGCCAATTAACCTAACAGTGTGTTTTTTGGAGTGTGGGAGGAAACCACAGCACCCGGAGGAAACCTACGCAAACACAGGGAGAACATACAAACTTCACACAGATAAGGCCATGGTTGATATAAGTACTGGCTCTGCTTACCATTGTCCAGTCTAGTACATAACTGTATTAATGCTGTGAAATATTATTACTTTGAATGCCTTAAATATGCAAGAGCGCATTTGGGTAAGTTTATGCTAATAAAAGATATATGCACTTTTCTTGCCTACCCATACTATTTAATAACCACCAAAAATTAAGCAATATGTAAGCACTGCTTCCAGTTGAAATCAGTCTGTCTGTCTGTCTATCTATCTATCTATCTATCTTTCTATCTTTCTATCTATCTATCTATCTATCTATCGGTCTGTCTATCTTTAAAACTGAAAGACATCCATTAAAAATACACAATGACAGCATATTTAGTGTGTAATTGATGCTAAAACACAATTCTCACTCTCCTAATATAGCTGATTTTTGACAATGAACTGCATTTTTCATGTGAAGCATTTGATGTCATAAAGATGTAAACCTCACAAAGCAATTCTGTCACTGGTCAGTTTGCTTGACAGACATCTGACTTTAAGGTACTAGCCAATGGAAACATGGTGACATGTAAATATGAAAGCACATTAGGACAAAATATGCAATAAGATAGAGGCAAAGGGAGATGGCTGCTGGGAATGTATTTCATTTATCCCAAAACACCTTTAAATCTAAGTATTAATACTACGTTGATGTACTTTTGAAATTGGAGAGCTACTTTTTACTAAAAGTACATCTCCCTTATATAATTAAGTATAATGCAGACCTGCTCAAAAACTTAGTATAATTAAAGAAGTCTTATGCCATAAATGATGATGATGAGAGCTGCTTATGTGAATGTATATAGTGGTTTTCTCTACCAGTGTCACTGTATTAGACAACTGTTATCAAACTTAGCAATAATGATGCATTAATCTGCCAATCAAGTGTGGAAGCTGGCTATGTGTATAGGCATAGTAAACACATATCATCATCATCCTCATTATCATTTATTTATATAGTGTCACTAATAGCGCAGCGCTGTACAGAGAACCCATTCACATCAGTCCCTACCCTATTGGAGCTTACAGTCTAAATTCCCTAATATAGACACACACTCACACACAGACAGAGAGGGAGAGACTAGGGTCAATTTTGATAGCAGCCAATTAACCTAACAGTGTGTTTTTTGGAGTGTGGGAGGAAACCACAGCACCCGGAGGAAACCTACGCAAACACAGGGAGAACATACAAACTTCACACAGATAAGGCCATGGTTGATATAAGTACTGGCTCTGCTTACCATTGTCCAGTCTAGTACATAACTGTATTAATGCTGTGAAATATTATTACTTTGAATGCCTTAAATATGCAAGAGCGCATTTGGGTAAGTTTATGCTAATAAAAGATATATGCACTTTTCTTGCCTACCCATACTATTTAATAACCACCAAAAATTAAGCAATATGTAAGCACTGCTTCCAGTTGAAATCAGTCTGTCTGTCTGTCTATCTATCTATCTATCTATCTTTCTATCTTTCTATCTATCTATCTATCTATCGGTCTGTCTATCTTTAAAACTGAAAGACATCCATTAAAAATACACAATGACAGCATATTTAGTGTGTAATTGATGCTAAAACACAATTCTCACTCTCCTAATATAGCTGATTTTTGACAATGAACTGCATTTTTCATGTGAAGCATTTGATGTCATAAAGATGTAAACCTCACAAAGCAATTCTGTCACTGGTCAGTTTGCTTGACAGACATCTGACTTTAAGGTACTAGCCAATGGAAACATGGTGACATGTAAATATGAAAGCACATTAGGACAAAATATGCAATAAGATAGAGGCAAAGGGAGATGGCTGCTGGGAATGTATTTCATTTATCCCAAAACACCTTTAAATCTAAGTATTAATACTACGTTGATGTACTTTTGAAATTGGAGAGCTACTTTTTACTAAAAGTACATCTCCCTTATATAATTAAGTATAATGCAGACCTGCTCAAAAACTTAGTATAATTAAAGAAGTCTTATGCCATAAATGATGATGATGAGAGCTGCTTATGTGAATGTATATAGTGGTTTTCTCTACCAGTGTCACTGTATTAGACAACTGTTATCAAACTTAGCAATAATGATGCATTAATCTGCCAATCAAGTGTGGAAGCTGGCTATGTGTATAGGCATAGTAAACACATATCATCATCATCCTCATTATCATTTATTTATATAGTGTCACTAATAGCGCAGCGCTGTACAGAGAACCCATTCACATCAGTCCCTACCCTATTGGAGCTTACAGTCTAAATTCCCTAATATAGACACACACTCACACACAGACAGAGAGGGAGAGACTAGGGTCAATTTTGATAGCAGCCAATTAACCTAACAGTGTGTTTTTTGGAGTGTGGGAGGAAACCACAGCACCCGGAGGAAACCTACGCAAACACAGGGAGAACATACAAACTTCACACAGATAAGGCCATGGTTGATATAAGTACTGGCTCTGCTTACCATTGTCCAGTCTAGTACATAACTGTATTAATGCTGTGAAATATTATTACTTTGAATGCCTTAAATATGCAAGAGCGCATTTGGGTAAGTTTATGCTAATAAAAGATATATGCACTTTTCTTGCCTACCCATACTATTTAATAACCACCAAAAATTAAGCAATATGTAAGCACTGCTTCCAGTTGAAATCAGTCTGTCTGTCTGTCTATCTATCTATCTATCTATCTTTCTATCTTTCTATCTATCTATCTATCTATCGGTCTGTCTATCTTTAAAACTGAAAGACATCCATTAAAAATACACAATGACAGCATATTTAGTGTGTAATTGATGCTAAAACACAATTCTCACTCTCCTAATATAGCTGATTTTTGACAATGAACTGCATTTTTCATGTGAAGCATTTGATGTCATAAAGATGTAAACCTCACAAAGCAATTCTGTCACTGGTCAGTTTGCTTGACAGACATCTGACTTTAAGGTACTAGCCAATGGAAACATGGTGACATGTAAATATGAAAGCACATTAGGACAAAATATGCAATAAGATAGAGGCAAAGGGAGATGGCTGCTGGGAATGTATTTCATTTATCCCAAAACACCTTTAAATCTAAGTATTAATACTACGTTGATGTACTTTTGAAATTGGAGAGCTACTTTTTACTAAAAGTACATCTCCCTTATATAATTAAGTATAATGCAGACCTGCTCAAAAACTTAGTATAATTAAAGAAGTCTTATGCCATAAATGATGATGATGAGAGCTGCTTATGTGAATGTATATAGTGGTTTTCTCTACCAGTGTCACTGTATTAGACAACTGTTATCAAACTTAGCAATAATGATGCATTAATCTGCCAATCAAGTGTGGAAGCTGGCTATGTGTATAGGCATAGTAAACACATATCATCATCATCCTCATTATCATTTATTTATATAGTGTCACTAATAGCGCAGCGCTGTACAGAGAACCCATTCACATCAGTCCCTACCCTATTGGAGCTTACAGTCTAAATTCCCTAATATAGACACACACTCACACACAGACAGAGAGGGAGAGACTAGGGTCAATTTTGATAGCAGCCAATTAACCTAACAGTGTGTTTTTTGGAGTGTGGGAGGAAACCACAGCACCCGGAGGAAACCTACGCAAACACAGGGAGAACATACAAACTTCACACAGATAAGGCCATGGTTGATATAAGTACTGGCTCTGCTTACCATTGTCCAGTCTAGTACATAACTGTATTAATGCTGTGAAATATTATTACTTTGAATGCCTTAAATATGCAAGAGCGCATTTGGGTAAGTTTATGCTAATAAAAGATATATGCACTTTTCTTGCCTACCCATACTATTTAATAACCACCAAAAATTAAGCAATATGTAAGCACTGCTTCCAGTTGAAATCAGTCTGTCTGTCTGTCTATCTATCTATCTATCTATCTTTCTATCTTTCTATCTATCTATCTATCTATCGGTCTGTCTATCTTTAAAACTGAAAGACATCCATTAAAAATACACAATGACAGCATATTTAGTGTGTAATTGATGCTAAAACACAATTCTCACTCTCCTAATATAGCTGATTTTTGACAATGAACTGCATTTTTCATGTGAAGCATTTGATGTCATAAAGATGTAAACCTCACAAAGCAATTCTGTCACTGGTCAGTTTGCTTGACAGACATCTGACTTTAAGGTACTAGCCAATGGAAACATGGTGACATGTAAATATGAAAGCACATTAGGACAAAATATGCAATAAGATAGAGGCAAAGGGAGATGGCTGCTGGGAATGTATTTCATTTATCCCAAAACACCTTTAAATCTAAGTATTAATACTACGTTGATGTACTTTTGAAATTGGAGAGCTACTTTTTACTAAAAGTACATCTCCCTTATATAATTAAGTATAATGCAGACCTGCTCAAAAACTTAGTATAATTAAAGAAGTCTTATGCCATAAATGATGATGATGAGAGCTGCTTATGTGAATGTATATAGTGGTTTTCTCTACCAGTGTCACTGTATTAGACAACTGTTATCAAACTTAGCAATAATGATGCATTAATCTGCCAATCAAGTGTGGAAGCTGGCTATGTGTATAGGCATAGTAAACACATATCATCATCATCCTCATTATCATTTATTTATATAGTGTCACTAATAGCGCAGCGCTGTACAGAGAACCCATTCACATCAGTCCCTACCCTATTGGAGCTTACAGTCTAAATTCCCTAATATAGACACACACTCACACACAGACAGAGAGGGAGAGACTAGGGTCAATTTTGATAGCAGCCAATTAACCTAACAGTGTGTTTTTTGGAGTGTGGGAGGAAACCACAGCACCCGGAGGAAACCTACGCAAACACAGGGAGAACATACAAACTTCACACAGATAAGGCCATGGTTGATATAAGTACTGGCTCTGCTTACCATTGTCCAGTCTAGTACATAACTGTATTAATGCTGTGAAATATTATTACTTTGAATGCCTTAAATATGCAAGAGCGCATTTGGGTAAGTTTATGCTAATAAAAGATATATGCACTTTTCTTGCCTACCCATACTATTTAATAACCACCAAAAATTAAGCAATATGTAAGCACTGCTTCCAGTTGAAATCAGTCTGTCTGTCTGTCTATCTATCTATCTATCTATCTTTCTATCTTTCTATCTATCTATCTATCTATCGGTCTGTCTATCTTTAAAACTGAAAGACATCCATTAAAAATACACAATGACAGCATATTTAGTGTGTAATTGATGCTAAAACACAATTCTCACTCTCCTAATATAGCTGATTTTTGACAATGAACTGCATTTTTCATGTGAAGCATTTGATGTCATAAAGATGTAAACCTCACAAAGCAATTCTGTCACTGGTCAGTTTGCTTGACAGACATCTGACTTTAAGGTACTAGCCAATGGAAACATGGTGACATGTAAATATGAAAGCACATTAGGACAAAATATGCAATAAGATAGAGGCAAAGGGAGATGGCTGCTGGGAATGTATTTCATTTATCCCAAAACACCTTTAAATCTAAGTATTAATACTACGTTGATGTACTTTTGAAATTGGAGAGCTACTTTTTACTAAAAGTACATCTCCCTTATATAATTAAGTATAATGCAGACCTGCTCAAAAACTTAGTATAATTAAAGAAGTCTTATGCCATAAATGATGATGATGAGAGCTGCTTATGTGAATGTATATAGTGGTTTTCTCTACCAGTGTCACTGTATTAGACAACTGTTATCAAACTTAGCAATAATGATGCATTAATCTGCCAATCAAGTGTGGAAGCTGGCTATGTGTATAGGCATAGTAAACACATATCATCATCATCCTCATTATCATTTATTTATATAGTGTCACTAATAGCGCAGCGCTGTACAGAGAACCCATTCACATCAGTCCCTACCCTATTGGAGCTTACAGTCTAAATTCCCTAATATAGACACACACTCACACACAGACAGAGAGGGAGAGACTAGGGTCAATTTTGATAGCAGCCAATTAACCTAACAGTGTGTTTTTTGGAGTGTGGGAGGAAACCACAGCACCCGGAGGAAACCTACGCAAACACAGGGAGAACATACAAACTTCACACAGATAAGGCCATGGTTGATATAAGTACTGGCTCTGCTTACCATTGTCCAGTCTAGTACATAACTGTATTAATGCTGTGAAATATTATTACTTTGAATGCCTTAAATATGCAAGAGCGCATTTGGGTAAGTTTATGCTAATAAAAGATATATGCACTTTTCTTGCCTACCCATACTATTTAATAACCACCAAAAATTAAGCAATATGTAAGCACTGCTTCCAGTTGAAATCAGTCTGTCTGTCTGTCTATCTATCTATCTATCTATCTTTCTATCTTTCTATCTATCTATCTATCTATCGGTCTGTCTATCTTTAAAACTGAAAGACATCCATTAAAAATACACAATGACAGCATATTTAGTGTGTAATTGATGCTAAAACACAATTCTCACTCTCCTAATATAGCTGATTTTTGACAATGAACTGCATTTTTCATGTGAAGCATTTGATGTCATAAAGATGTAAACCTCACAAAGCAATTCTGTCACTGGTCAGTTTGCTTGACAGACATCTGACTTTAAGGTACTAGCCAATGGAAACATGGTGACATGTAAATATGAAAGCACATTAGGACAAAATATGCAATAAGATAGAGGCAAAGGGAGATGGCTGCTGGGAATGTATTTCATTTATCCCAAAACACCTTTAAATCTAAGTATTAATACTACGTTGATGTACTTTTGAAATTGGAGAGCTACTTTTTACTAAAAGTACATCTCCCTTATATAATTAAGTATAATGCAGACCTGCTCAAAAACTTAGTATAATTAAAGAAGTCTTATGCCATAAATGATGATGATGAGAGCTGCTTATGTGAATGTATATAGTGGTTTTCTCTACCAGTGTCACTGTATTAGACAACTGTTATCAAACTTAGCAATAATGATGCATTAATCTGCCAATCAAGTGTGGAAGCTGGCTATGTGTATAGGCATAGTAAACACATATCATCATCATCCTCATTATCATTTATTTATATAGTGTCACTAATAGCGCAGCGCTGTACAGAGAACCCATTCACATCAGTCCCTACCCTATTGGAGCTTACAGTCTAAATTCCCTAATATAGACACACACTCACACACAGACAGAGAGGGAGAGACTAGGGTCAATTTTGATAGCAGCCAATTAACCTAACAGTGTGTTTTTTGGAGTGTGGGAGGAAACCACAGCACCCGGAGGAAACCTACGCAAACACAGGGAGAACATACAAACTTCACACAGATAAGGCCATGGTTGATATAAGTACTGGCTCTGCTTACCATTGTCCAGTCTAGTACATAACTGTATTAATGCTGTGAAATATTATTACTTTGAATGCCTTAAATATGCAAGAGCGCATTTGGGTAAGTTTATGCTAATAAAAGATATATGCACTTTTCTTGCCTACCCATACTATTTAATAACCACCAAAAATTAAGCAATATGTAAGCACTGCTTCCAGTTGAAATCAGTCTGTCTGTCTGTCTATCTATCTATCTATCTATCTTTCTATCTTTCTATCTATCTATCTATCTATCTATCGGTCTGTCTATCTTTAAAACTGAAAGACATCCATTAAAAATACACAATGACAGCATATTTAGTGTGTAATTGATGCTAAAACACAATTCTCACTCTCCTAATATAGCTGATTTTTGACAATGAACTGCATTTTTCATGTGAAGCATTTGATGTCATAAAGATGTAAACCTCACAAAGCAATTCTGTCACTGGTCAGTTTGCTTGACAGACATCTGACTTTAAGGTACTAGCCAATGGAAACATGGTGACATGTAAATATGAAAGCACATTAGGACAAAATATGCAATAAGATAGAGGCAAAGGGAGATGGCTGCTGGGAATGTATTTCATTTATCCCAAAACACCTTTAAATCTAAGTATTAATACTACGTTGATGTACTTTTGAAATTGGAGAGCTACTTTTTACTAAAAGTACATCTCCCTTATATAATTAAGTATAATGCAGACCTGCTCAAAAACTTAGTATAATTAAAGAAGTCTTATGCCATAAATGATGATGATGAGAGCTGCTTATGTGAATGTATATAGTGGTTTTCTCTACCAGTGTCACTGTATTAGACAACTGTTATCAAACTTAGCAATAATGATGCATTAATCTGCCAATCAAGTGTGGAAGCTGGCTATGTGTATAGGCATAGTAAACACATATCATCATCATCCTCATTATCATTTATTTATATAGTGTCACTAATAGCGCAGCGCTGTACAGAGAACCCATTCACATCAGTCCCTACCCTATTGGAGCTTACAGTCTAAATTCCCTAATATAGACACACACTCACACACAGACAGAGAGGGAGAGACTAGGGTCAATTTTGATAGCAGCCAATTAACCTAACAGTGTGTTTTTTGGAGTGTGGGAGGAAACCACAGCACCCGGAGGAAACCTACGCAAACACAGGGAGAACATACAAACTTCACACAGATAAGGCCATGGTTGATATAAGTACTGGCTCTGCTTACCATTGTCCAGTCTAGTACATAACTGTATTAATGCTGTGAAATATTATTACTTTGAATGCCTTAAATATGCAAGAGCGCATTTGGGTAAGTTTATGCTAATAAAAGATATATGCACTTTTCTTGCCTACCCATACTATTTAATAACCACCAAAAATTAAGCAATATGTAAGCACTGCTTCCAGTTGAAATCAGTCTGTCTGTCTGTCTATCTATCTATCTATCTATCTTTCTATCTTTCTATCTATCTATCTATCTATCTATCGGTCTGTCTATCTTTAAAACTGAAAGACATCCATTAAAAATACACAATGACAGCATATTTAGTGTGTAATTGATGCTAAAACACAATTCTCACTCTCCTAATATAGCTGATTTTTGACAATGAACTGCATTTTTCATGTGAAGCATTTGATGTCATAAAGATGTAAACCTCACAAAGCAATTCTGTCACTGGTCAGTTTGCTTGACAGACATCTGACTTTAAGGTACTAGCCAATGGAAACATGGTGACATGTAAATATGAAAGCACATTAGGACAAAATATGCAATAAGATAGAGGCAAAGGGAGATGGCTGCTGGGAATGTATTTCATTTATCCCAAAACACCTTTAAATCTAAGTATTAATACTACGTTGATGTACTTTTGAAATTGGAGAGCTACTTTTTACTAAAAGTACATCTCCCTTATATAATTAAGTATAATGCAGACCTGCTCAAAAACTTAGTATAATTAAAGAAGTCTTATGCCATAAATGATGATGATGAGAGCTGCTTATGTGAATGTATATAGTGGTTTTCTCTACCAGTGTCACTGTATTAGACAACTGTTATCAAACTTAGCAATAATGATGCATTAATCTGCCAATCAAGTGTGGAAGCTGGCTATGTGTATAGGCATAGTAAACACATATCATCATCATCCTCATTATCATTTATTTATATAGTGTCACTAATAGCGCAGCGCTGTACAGAGAACCCATTCACATCAGTCCCTACCCTATTGGAGCTTACAGTCTAAATTCCCTAATATAGACACACACTCACACACAGACAGAGAGGGAGAGACTAGGGTCAATTTTGATAGCAGCCAATTAACCTAACAGTGTGTTTTTTGGAGTGTGGGAGGAAACCACAGCACCCGGAGGAAACCTACGCAAACACAGGGAGAACATACAAACTTCACACAGATTAAGGCCATGGTTGATATAAGTACTGGCTCTGCTTACCATTGTCCAGTCTAGTACATAACTGTATTAATGCTGTGAAATATTATTACTTTGAATGCCTTAAATATGCAAGAGCGCATTTGGGTAAGTTTATGCTAATAAAAGATATATGCACTTTTCTTGCCTACCCATACTATTTAATAACCACCAAAAATTAAGCAATATGTAAGCACTGCTTCCAGTTGAAATCAGTCTGTCTGTCTGTCTATCTATCTATCTATCTATCTTTCTATCTTCTATCTATCTATCTATCTATCTATCGGTCTGTCTATCTTTAAAACTGAAAGACATCCATTAAAAATACACAATGACAGCATATTTAGTGTGTAATTGATGCTAAAACACAATTCTCACTCTCCTAATATAGCTGATTTTTGACAATGAACTGCATTTTTCATGTGAAGCATTTGATGTCATAAAGATGTAAACCTCACAAAGCAATTCTGTCACTGGTCAGTTTGCTTGACAGACATCTGACTTTAAGGTACTAGCCAATGGAAACATGGTGACATGTAAATATGAAAGCACATTAGGACAAAATATGCAATAAGATAGAGGCAAAGGGAGATGGCTGCTGGGAATGTATTTCATTTATCCCAAAACACCTTTAAATCTAAGTATTAATACTACGTTGATGTACTTTTGAAATTGGAGAGCTACTTTTTACTAAAAGTACATCTCCCTTATATAATTAAGTATAATGCAGACCTGCTCAAAAACTTGGTATAATTAAAGAAGTCTTATGCCATAAATGATGATGATGAGAGCTGCTTATGTGAATGTATATAGTGGTTTTCTCTACCAGTGTCACTGTATTAGACAACTGTTATCAAACTTAGCAATAATGATGCATTAATCTGCCAATCAAGTGTGGAAGCTGGCTATGTGTATAGGCATAGTAAACACATATCATCATCATCCTCATTATCATTTATTTATATAGTGTCACTAATAGCGCAGCGCTGTACAGAGAACCCATTCACATCAGTCCCTACCCTATTGGAGCTTACAGTCTAAATTCCCTAATATAGACACACACTCACACACAGACAGAGAGGGAGAGACTAGGGTCAATTTTGATAGCAGCCAATTAACCTAACAGTGTGTTTTTTGGAGTGTGGGAGGAAACCACAGCACCCGGAGGAAACCTACGCAAACACAGGGAGAACATACAAACTTCACACAGATAAGGCCATGGTTGATATAAGTACTGGCTCTGCTTACCATTGTCCAGTCTAGTACATAACTGTATTAATGCTGTGAAATATTATTACTTTGAATGCCTTAAATATGCAAGAGCGCATTTGGGTAAGTTTATGCTAATAAAAGATATATGCACTTTTCTTGCCTACCCATACTATTTAATAACCACCAAAAATTAAGCAATATGTAAGCACTGCTTCCAGTTGAAATCAGTCTGTCTGTCTGTCTATCTATCTATCTATCTATCTTTCTATCTTTCTATCTATCTATCTATCTATCTATCGGTCTGTCTATCTTTAAAACTGAAAGACATCCATTAAAAATACACAATGACAGCATATTTAGTGTGTAATTGATGCTAAAACACAATTCTCACTCTCCTAATATAGCTGATTTTTGACAATGAACTGCATTTTTCATGTGAAGCATTTGATGTCATAAAGATGTAAACCTCACAAAGCAATTCTGTCACTGGTCAGTTTGCTTGACAGACATCTGACTTTAAGGTACTAGCCAATGGAAACATGGTGACATGTAAATATGAAAGCACATTAGGACAAAATATGCAATAAGATAGAGGCAAAGGGAGATGGCTGCTGGGAATGTATTTCATTTATCCCAAAACACCTTTAAATCTAAGTATTAATACTACGTTGATGTACTTTTGAAATTGGAGAGCTACTTTTTACTAAAAGTACATCTCCCTTATATAATTAAGTATAATGCAGACCTGCTCAAAAACTTAGTATAATTAAAGAAGTCTTATGCCATAAATGATGATGATGAGAGCTGCTTATGTGAATGTATATAGTGGTTTTCTCTACCAGTGTCACTGTATTAGACAACTGTTATCAAACTTAGCAATAATGATGCATTAATCTGCCAATCAAGTGTGGAAGCTGGCTATGTGTATAGGCATAGTAAACACATATCATCATCATCCTCATTATCATTTATTTATATAGTGTCACTAATAGCGCAGCGCTGTACAGAGAACCCATTCACATCAGTCCCTACCCTATTGGAGCTTACAGTCTAAATTCCCTAATATAGACACACACTCACACACAGACAGAGAGGGAGAGACTAGGGTCAATTTTGATAGCAGCCAATTAACCTAACAGTGTGTTTTTTGGAGTGTGGGAGGAAACCACAGCACCCGGAGGAAACCTACGCAAACACAGGGAGAACATACAAACTTCACACAGATAAGGCCATGGTTGATATAAGTACTGGCTCTGCTTACCATTGTCCAGTCTAGTACATAACTGTATTAATGCTGTGAAATATTATTACTTTGAATGCCTTAAATATGCAAGAGCGCATTTGGGTAAGTTTATGCTAATAAAAGATATATGCACTTTTCTTGCCTACCCATACTATTTAATAACCACCAAAAATTAAGCAATATGTAAGCACTGCTTCCAGTTGAAATCAGTCTGTCTGTCTGTCTATCTATCTATCTATCTATCTTTCTATCTTTCTATCTATCTATCTATCTATCGGTCTGTCTATCTTTAAAACTGAAAGACATCCATTAAAAATACACAATGACAGCATATTTAGTGTGTAATTGATGCTAAAACACAATTCTCACTCTCCTAATATAGCTGATTTTTGACAATGAACTGCATTTTTCATGTGAAGCATTTGATGTCATAAAGATGTAAACCTCACAAAGCAATTCTGTCACTGGTCAGTTTGCTTGACAGACATCTGACTTTAAGGTACTAGCCAATGGAAACATGGTGACATGTAAATATGAAAGCACATTAGGACAAAATATGCAATAAGATAGAGGCAAAGGGAGATGGCTGCTGGGAATGTATTTCATTTATCCCAAAACACCTTTAAATCTAAGTATTAATACTACGTTGATGTACTTTTGAAATTGGAGAGCTACTTTTTACTAAAAGTACATCTCCCTTATATAATTAAGTATAATGCAGACCTGCTCAAAAACTTAGTATAATTAAAGAAGTCTTATGCCATAAATGATGATGATGAGAGCTGCTTATGTGAATGTATATAGTGGTTTTCTCTACCAGTGTCACTGTATTAGACAACTGTTATCAAACTTAGCAATAATGATGCATTAATCTGCCAATCAAGTGTGGAAGCTGGCTATGTGTATAGGCATAGTAAACACATATCATCATCATCCTCATTATCATTTATTTATATAGTGTCACTAATAGCGCAGCGCTGTACAGAGAACCCATTCACATCAGTCCCTACCCTATTGGAGCTTACAGTCTAAATTCCCTAATATAGACACACACTCACACACAGACAGAGAGGGAGAGACTAGGGTCAATTTTGATAGCAGCCAATTAACCTAACAGTGTGTTTTTTGGAGTGTGGGAGGAAACCACAGCACCCGGAGGAAACCTACGCAAACACAGGGAGAACATACAAACTTCACACAGATAAGGCCATGGTTGATATAAGTACTGGCTCTGCTTACCATTGTCCAGTCTAGTACATAACTGTATTAATGCTGTGAAATATTATTACTTTGAATGCCTTAAATATGCAAGAGCGCATTTGGGTAAGTTTATGCTAATAAAAGATATATGCACTTTTCTTGCCTACCCATACTATTTAATAACCACCAAAAATTAAGCAATATGTAAGCACTGCTTCCAGTTGAAATCAGTCTGTCTGTCTGTCTATCTATCTATCTATCTATCTTTCTATCTTTCTATCTATCTATCTATCTATCTATCGGTCTGTCTATCTTTAAAACTGAAAGACATCCATTAAAAATACACAATGACAGCATATTTAGTGTGTAATTGATGCTAAAACACAATTCTCACTCTCCTAATATAGCTGATTTTTGACAATGAACTGCATTTTTCATGTGAAGCATTTGATGTCATAAAGATGTAAACCTCACAAAGCAATTCTGTCACTGGTCAGTTTGCTTGACAGACATCTGACTTTAAGGTACTAGCCAATGGAAACATGGTGACATGTAAATATGAAAGCACATTAGGACAAAATATGCAATAAGATAGAGGCAAAGGGAGATGGCTGCTGGGAATGTATTTCATTTATCCCAAAACACCTTTAAATCTAAGTATTAATACTACGTTGATGTACTTTTGAAATTGGAGAGCTACTTTTTACTAAAAGTACATCTCCCTTATATAATTAAGTATAATGCAGACCTGCTCAAAAACTTAGTATAATTAAAGAAGTCTTATGCCATAAATGATGATGATGAGAGCTGCTTATGTGAATGTATATAGTGGTTTTCTCTACCAGTGTCACTGTATTAGACAACTGTTATCAAACTTAGCAATAATGATGCATTAATCTGCCAATCAAGTGTGGAAGCTGGCTATGTGTATAGGCATAGTAAACACATATCATCATCATCCTCATTATCATTTATTTATATAGTGTCACTAATAGCGCAGCGCTGTACAGAGAACCCATTCACATCAGTCCCTACCCTATTGGAGCTTACAGTCTAAATTCCCTAATATAGACACACACTCACACACAGACAGAGAGGGAGAGACTAGGGTCAATTTTGATAGCAGCCAATTAACCTAACAGTGTGTTTTTTGGAGTGTGGGAGGAAACCACAGCACCCGGAGGAAACCTACGCAAACACAGGGAGAACATACAAACTTCACACAGATAAGGCCATGGTTGATATAAGTACTGGCTCTGCTTACCATTGTCCAGTCTAGTACATAACTGTATTAATGCTGTGAAATATTATTACTTTGAATGCCTTAAATATGCAAGAGCGCATTTGGGTAAGTTTATGCTAATAAAAGATATATGCACTTTTCTTGCCTACCCATACTATTTAATAACCACCAAAAATTAAGCAATATGTAAGCACTGCTTCCAGTTGAAATCAGTCTGTCTGTCTGTCTATCTATCTATCTATCTATCTATCTATCTATCTATCTTTCTATCTTTCTATCTATCTATCTATCTATCTATCTATCTATCTATCTATCGGTCTGTCTATCTTTAAAACTGAAAGACATCCATTAAAAATACACAATGACAGCATATTTAGTGTGTAATTGATGCTAAAACACAATTCTCACTCTCCTAATATAGCTGATTTTTGACAATGAACTGCATTTTTCATGTGAAGCATTTGATGTCATAAAGATGTAAACCTCACAAAGCAATTCTGTCACTGGTCAGTTTGCTTGACAGACATCTGACTTTAAGGTACTAGCCAATGGAAACATGGTGACATGTAAATATGAAAGCACATTAGGACAAAATATGCAATAAGATAGAGGCAAAGGGAGATGGCTGCTGGGAATGTATTTCATTTATCCCAAAACACCTTTAAATCTAAGTATTAATACTACGTTGATGTACTTTTGAAATTGGAGAGCTACTTTTTACTAAAAGTACATCCATCTCCCTTATATAATTAAGTATAATGCAGACCTGCTCAAAAACTTAGTATAATTAAAGAAGTCTTATGCCATAAATGATGATGATGAGAGCTGCTTATGTGAATGTATATAGTGGTTTTCTCTACCAGTGTCACTGTATTAGACAACTGTTATCAAACTTAGCAATAATGATGCATTAATCTGCCAATCAAGTGTGGAAGCTGGCTATGTGTATAGGCATAGTAAACACATATCATCATCATCCTCATTATCATTTATTTATATAGTGTCACTAATAGCGCAGCGCTGTACAGAGAACCCATTCACATCAGTCCCTACCCTATTGGAGCTTACAGTCTAAATTCCCTAATATAGACACACACTCACACACAGACAGAGAGGGAGAGACTAGGGTCAATTTTGATAGCAGCCAATTAACCTAACAGTGTGTTTTTTGGAGTGTGGGAGGAAACCACAGCACCCGGAGGAAACCTACGCAAACACAGGGAGAACATACAAACTTCACACAGATAAGGCCATGGTTGATATAAGTACTGGCTCTGCTTACCATTGTCCAGTCTAGTACATAACTGTATTAATGCTGTGAAATATTATTACTTTGAATGCCTTAAATATGCAAGAGCGCATTTGGGTAAGTTTATGCTAATAAAAGATATATGCACTTTTCTTGCCTACCCATACTATTTAATAACCACCAAAAATTAAGCAATATGTAAGCACTGCTTCCAGTTGAAATCAGTCTGTCTGTCTGTCTATCTATCTATCTATCTATCTTTCTATCTTTCTATCTATCTATCTATCTATCTATCGGTCTGTCTATCTTTAAAACTGAAAGACATCCATTAAAAATACACAATGACAGCATATTTAGTGTGTAATTGATGCTAAAACACAATTCTCACTCTCCTAATATAGCTGATTTTTGACAATGAACTGCATTTTTCATGTGAAGCATTTGATGTCATAAAGATGTAAACCTCACAAAGCAATTCTGTCACTGGTCAGTTTGCTTGACAGACATCTGACTTTAAGGTACTAGCCAATGGAAACATGGTGACATGTAAATATGAAAGCACATTAGGACAAAATATGCAATAAGATAGAGGCAAAGGGAGATGGCTGCTGGGAATGTATTTCATTTATCCCAAAACACCTTTAAATCTAAGTATTAATACTACGTTGATGTACTTTTGAAATTGGAGAGCTACTTTTTACTAAAAGTACATCTCCCTTATATAATTAAGTATAATGCAGACCTGCTCAAAAACTTAGTATAATTAAAGAAGTCTTATGCCATAAATGATGATGATGAGAGCTGCTTATGTGAATGTATATAGTGGTTTTCTCTACCAGTGTCACTGTATTAGACAACTGTTATCAAACTTAGCAATAATGATGCATTAATCTGCCAATCAAGTGTGGAAGCTGGCTATGTGTATAGGCATAGTAAACACATATCATCATCATCCTCATTATCATTTATTTATATAGTGTCACTAATAGCGCAGCGCTGTACAGAGAACCCATTCACATCAGTCCCTACCCTATTGGAGCTTACAGTCTAAATTCCCTAATATAGACACACACTCACACACAGACAGAGAGGGAGAGACTAGGGTCAATTTTGATAGCAGCCAATTAACCTAACAGTGTGTTTTTTGGAGTGTGGGAGGAAACCACAGCACCCGGAGGAAACCTACGCAAACACAGGGAGAACATACAAACTTCACACAGATAAGGCCATGGTTGATATAAGTACTGGCTCTGCTTACCATTGTCCAGTCTAGTACATAACTGTATTAATGCTGTGAAATATTATTACTTTGAATGCCTTAAATATGCAAGAGCGCATTTGGGTAAGTTTATGCTAATAAAAGATATATGCACTTTTCTTGCCTACCCATACTATTTAATAACCACCAAAAATTAAGCAATATGTAAGCACTGCTTCCAGTTGAAATCAGTCTGTCTGTCTGTCTATCTATCTATCTATCTATCTTTCTATCTTTCTATCTATCTATCTATCTATCTATCGGTCTGTCTATCTTTAAAACTGAAAGACATCCATTAAAAATACACAATGACAGCATATTTAGTGTGTAATTGATGCTAAAACACAATTCTCACTCTCCTAATATAGCTGATTTTTGACAATGAACTGCATTTTTCATGTGAAGCATTTGATGTCATAAAGATGTAAACCTCACAAAGCAATTCTGTCACTGGTCAGTTTGCTTGACAGACATCTGACTTTAAGGTACTAGCCAATGGAAACATGGTGACATGTAAATATGAAAGCACATTAGGACAAAATATGCAATAAGATAGAGGCAAAGGGAGATGGCTGCTGGGAATGTATTTCATTTATCCCAAAACACCTTTAAATCTAAGTATTAATACTACGTTGATGTACTTTTGAAATTGGAGAGCTACTTTTTACTAAAAGTACATCTCCCTTATATAATTAAGTATAATGCAGACCTGCTCAAAAACTTAGTATAATTAAAGAAGTCTTATGCCATAAATGATGATGATGAGAGCTGCTTATGTGAATGTATATAGTGGTTTTCTCTACCAGTGTCACTGTATTAGACAACTGTTATCAAACTTAGCAATAATGATGCATTAATCTGCCAATCAAGTGTGGAAGCTGGCTATGTGTATAGGCATAGTAAACACATATCATCATCATCCTCATTATCATTTATTTATATAGTGTCACTAATAGCGCAGCGCTGTACAGAGAACCCATTCACATCAGTCCCTACCCTATTGGAGCTTACAGTCTAAATTCCCTAATATAGACACACACTCACACACAGACAGAGAGGGAGAGACTAGGGTCAATTTTGATAGCAGCCAATTAACCTAACAGTGTGTTTTTTGGAGTGTGGGAGGAAACCACAGCACCCGGAGGAAACCTACGCAAACACAGGGAGAACATACAAACTTCACACAGATAAGGCCATGGTTGATATAAGTACTGGCTCTGCTTACCATTGTCCAGTCTAGTACATAACTGTATTAATGCTGTGAAATATTATTACTTTGAATGCCTTAAATATGCAAGAGCGCATTTGGGTAAGTTTATGCTAATAAAAGATATATGCACTTTTCTTGCCTACCCATACTATTTAATAACCACCAAAAATTAAGCAATATGTAAGCACTGCTTCCAGTTGAAATCAGTCTGTCTGTCTGTCTATCTATCTATCTATCTATCTTTCTATCTTTCTATCTATCTATCTATCTATCGGTCTGTCTATCTTTAAAACTGAAAGACATCCATTAAAAATACACAATGACAGCATATTTAGTGTGTAATTGATGCTAAAACACAATTCTCACTCTCCTAATATAGCTGATTTTTGACAATGAACTGCATTTTTCATGTGAAGCATTTGATGTCATAAAGATGTAAACCTCACAAAGCAATTCTGTCACTGGTCAGTTTGCTTGACAGACATCTGACTTTAAGGTACTAGCCAATGGAAACATGGTGACATGTAAATATGAAAGCACATTAGGACAAAATATGCAATAAGATAGAGGCAAAGGGAGATGGCTGCTGGGAATGTATTTCATTTATCCCAAAACACCTTTAAATCTAAGTATTAATACTACGTTGATGTACTTTTGAAATTGGAGAGCTACTTTTTACTAAAAGTACATCTCCCTTATATAATTAAGTATAATGCAGACCTGCTCAAAAACTTAGTATAATTAAAGAAGTCTTATGCCATAAATGATGATGATGAGAGCTGCTTATGTGAATGTATATAGTGGTTTTCTCTACCAGTGTCACTGTATTAGACAACTGTTATCAAACTTAGCAATAATGATGCATTAATCTGCCAATCAAGTGTGGAAGCTGGCTATGTGTATAGGCATAGTAAACACATATCATCATCATCCTCATTATCATTTATTTATATAGTGTCACTAATAGCGCAGCGCTGTACAGAGAACCCATTCACATCAGTCCCTACCCTATTGGAGCTTACAGTCTAAATTCCCTAATATAGACACACACTCACACACAGACAGAGAGGGAGAGACTAGGGTCAATTTTGATAGCAGCCAATTAACCTAACAGTGTGTTTTTTGGAGTGTGGGAGGAAACCACAGCACCCGGAGGAAACCTACGCAAACACAGGGAGAACATACAAACTTCACACAGATAAGGCCATGGTTGATATAAGTACTGGCTCTGCTTACCATTGTCCAGTCTAGTACATAACTGTATTAATGCTGTGAAATATTATTACTTTGAATGCCTTAAATATGCAAGAGCGCATTTGGGTAAGTTTATGCTAATAAAAGATATATGCACTTTTCTTGCCTACCCATACTATTTAATAACCACCAAAAATTAAGCAATATGTAAGCACTGCTTCCAGTTGAAATCAGTCTGTCTGTCTGTCTATCTATCTATCTATCTATCTTTCTATCTTTCTATCTATCTATCTATCTATCGGTCTGTCTATCTTTAAAACTGAAAGACATCCATTAAAAATACACAATGACAGCATATTTAGTGTGTAATTGATGCTAAAACACAATTCTCACTCTCCTAATATAGCTGATTTTTGACAATGAACTGCATTTTTCATGTGAAGCATTTGATGTCATAAAGATGTAAACCTCACAAAGCAATTCTGTCACTGGTCAGTTTGCTTGACAGACATCTGACTTTAAGGTACTAGCCAATGGAAACATGGTGACATGTAAATATGAAAGCACATTAGGACAAAATATGCAATAAGATAGAGGCAAAGGGAGATGGCTGCTGGGAATGTATTTCATTTATCCCAAAACACCTTTAAATCTAAGTATTAATACTACGTTGATGTACTTTTGAAATTGGAGAGCTACTTTTTACTAAAAGTACATCTCCCTTATATAATTAAGTATAATGCAGACCTGCTCAAAAACTTAGTATAATTAAAGAAGTCTTATGCCATAAATGATGATGATGAGAGCTGCTTATGTGAATGTATATAGTGGTTTTCTCTACCAGTGTCACTGTATTAGACAACTGTTATCAAACTTAGCAATAATGATGCATTAATCTGCCAATCAAGTGTGGAAGCTGGCTATGTGTATAGGCATAGTAAACACATATCATCATCATCCTCATTATCATTTATTTATATAGTGTCACTAATAGCGCAGCGCTGTACAGAGAACCCATTCACATCAGTCCCTACCCTATTGGAGCTTACAGTCTAAATTCCCTAATATAGACACACACTCACACACAGACAGAGAGGGAGAGACTAGGGTCAATTTTGATAGCAGCCAATTAACCTAACAGTGTGTTTTTTGGAGTGTGGGAGGAAACCACAGCACCCGGAGGAAACCTACGCAAACACAGGGAGAACATACAAACTTCACACAGATAAGGCCATGGTTGATATAAGTACTGGCTCTGCTTACCATTGTCCAGTCTAGTACATAACTGTATTAATGCTGTGAAATATTATTACTTTGAATGCCTTAAATATGCAAGAGCGCATTTGGGTAAGTTTATGCTAATAAAAGATATATGCACTTTTCTTGCCTACCCATACTATTTAATAACCACCAAAAATTAAGCAATATGTAAGCACTGCTTCCAGTTGAAATCAGTCTGTCTGTCTGTCTATCTATCTATCTATCTATCTTTCTATCTTTCTATCTATCTATCTATCTATCTATCGGTCTGTCTATCTTTAAAACTGAAAGACATCCATTAAAAATACACAATGACAGCATATTTAGTGTGTAATTGATGCTAAAACACAATTCTCACTCTCCTAATATAGCTGATTTTTGACAATGAACTGCATTTTTCATGTGAAGCATTTGATGTCATAAAGATGTAAACCTCACAAAGCAATTCTGTCACTGGTCAGTTTGCTTGACAGACATCTGACTTTAAGGTACTAGCCAATGGAAACATGGTGACATGTAAATATGAAAGCACATTAGGACAAAATATGCAATAAGATAGAGGCAAAGGGAGATGGCTGCTGGGAATGTATTTCATTTATCCCAAAACACCTTTAAATCTAAGTATTAATACTACGTTGATGTACTTTTGAAATTGGAGAGCTACTTTTTACTAAAAGTACATCTCCCTTATATAATTAAGTATAATGCAGACCTGCTCAAAAACTTAGTATAATTAAAGAAGTCTTATGCCATAAATGATGATGATGAGAGCTGCTTATGTGAATGTATATAGTGGTTTTCTCTACCAGTGTCACTGTATTAGACAACTGTTATCAAACTTAGCAATAATGATGCATTAATCTGCCAATCAAGTGTGGAAGCTGGCTATGTGTATAGGCATAGTAAACACATATCATCATCATCCTCATTATCATTTATTTATATAGTGTCACTAATAGCGCAGCGCTGTACAGAGAACCCATTCACATCAGTCCCTACCCTGTTGGAGCTTACAGTCTAAATTCCCTAATATAGACACACACTCACACACAGACAGAGAGGGAGAGACTAGGGTCAATTTTGATAGCAGCCAATTAACCTAACAGTGTGTTTTTTGGAGTGTGGGAGGAAACCACAGCACCCGGAGGAAACCTACGCAAACACAGGGAGAACATACAAACTTCACACAGATAAGGCCATGGTTGATATAAGTACTGGCTCTGCTTACCATTGTCCAGTCTAGTACATAACTGTATTAATGCTGTGAAATATTATTACTTTGAATGCCTTAAATATGCAAGAGCGCATTTGGGTAAGTTTATGCTAATAAAAGATATATGCACTTTTCTTGCCTACCCATACTATTTAATAACCACCAAAAATTAAGCAATATGTAAGCACTGCTTCCAGTTGAAATCAGTCTGTCTGTCTGTCTATCTATCTATCTATCTTTCTATCTTTCTATCTATCTATCTATCTATCGGTCTGTCTATCTTTAAAACTGAAAGACATCCATTAAAAATACACAATGACAGCATATTTAGTGTGTAATTGATGCTAAAACACAATTCTCACTCTCCTAATATAGCTGATTTTTGACAATGAACTGCATTTTTCATGTGAAGCATTTGATGTCATAAAGATGTAAACCTCACAAAGCAATTCTGTCACTGGTCAGTTTGCTTGACAGACATCTGACTTTAAGGTACTAGCCAATGGAAACATGGTGACATGTAAATATGAAAGCACATTAGGACAAAATATGCAATAAGATAGAGGCAAAGGGAGATGGCTGCTGGGAATGTATTTCATTTATCCCAAAACACCTTTAAATCTAAGTATTAATACTACGTTGATGTACTTTTGAAATTGGAGAGCTACTTTTTACTAAAAGTACATCTCCCTTATATAATTAAGTATAATGCAGACCTGCTCAAAAACTTAGTATAATTAAAGAAGTCTTATGCCATAAATGATGATGATGAGAGCTGCTTATGTGAATGTATATAGTGGTTTTCTCTACCAGTGTCACTGTATTAGACAACTGTTATCAAACTTAGCAATAATGATGCATTAATCTGCCAATCAAGTGTGGAAGCTGGCTATGTGTATAGGCATAGTAAACACATATCATCATCATCCTCATTATCATTTATTTATATAGTGTCACTAATAGCGCAGCGCTGTACAGAGAACCCATTCACATCAGTCCCTACCCTATTGGAGCTTACAGTCTAAATTCCCTAATATAGACACACACTCACACACAGACAGAGAGGGAGAGACTAGGGTCAATTTTGATAGCAGCCAATTAACCTAACAGTGTGTTTTTTGGAGTGTGGGAGGAAACCACAGCACCCGGAGGAAACCTACGCAAACACAGGGAGAACATACAAACTTCACACAGATAAGGCCATGGTTGATATAAGTACTGGCTCTGCTTACCATTGTCCAGTCTAGTACATAACTGTATTAATGCTGTGAAATATTATTACTTTGAATGCCTTAAATATGCAAGAGCGCATTTGGGTAAGTTTATGCTAATAAAAGATATATGCACTTTTCTTGCCTACCCATACTATTTAATAACCACCAAAAATTAAGCAATATGTAAGCACTGCTTCCAGTTGAAATCAGTCTGTCTGTCTGTCTATCTATCTATCTATCTATCTTTCTATCTTTCTATCTATCTATCTATCTATCGGTCTGTCTATCTTTAAAACTGAAAGACATCCATTAAAAATACACAATGACAGCATATTTAGTGTGTAATTGATGCTAAAACACAATTCTCACTCTCCTAATATAGCTGATTTTTGACAATGAACTGCATTTTTCATGTGAAGCATTTGATGTCATAAAGATGTAAACCTCACAAAGCAATTCTGTCACTGGTCAGTTTGCTTGACAGACATCTGACTTTAAGGTACTAGCCAATGGAAACATGGTGACATGTAAATATGAAAGCACATTAGGACAAAATAGGCAATAAGATAGAGGCAAAGGGAGATGGCTGCTGGGAATGTATTTCATTTATCCCAAAACACCTTTAAATCTAAGTATTAATACTACGTTGATGTACTTTTGAAATTGGAGAGCTACTTTTTACTAAAAGTACATCTCCCTTATATAATTAAGTATAATGCAGACCTGCTCAAAAACTTAGTATAATTAAAGAAGTCTTATGCCATAAATGATGATGATGAGAGCTGCTTATGTGAATGTATATAGTGGTTTTCTCTACCAGTGTCACTGTATTAGACAACTGTTATCAAACTTAGCAATAATGATGCATTAATCTGCCAATCAAGTGTGGAAGCTGGCTATGTGTATAGGCATAGTAAACACATATCATCATCATCCTCATTATCATTTATTTATATAGTGTCACTAATAGCGCAGCGCTGTACAGAGAACCCATTCACATCAGTCCCTACCCTATTGGAGCTTACAGTCTAAATTCCCTAATATAGACACACACTCACACACAGACAGAGAGGGAGAGACTAGGGTCAATTTTGATAGCAGCCAATTAACCTAACAGTGTGTTTTTTGGAGTGTGGGAGGAAACCACAGCACCCGGAGGAAACCTACGCAAACACAGGGAGAACATACAAACTTCACACAGATAAGGCCATGGTTGATATAAGTACTGGCTCTGCTTACCATTGTCCAGTCTAGTACATAACTGTATTAATGCTGTGAAATATTATTACTTTGAATGCCTTAAATATGCAAGAGCGCATTTGGGTAAGTTTATGCTAATAAAAGATATATGCACTTTTCTTGCCTACCCATACTATTTAATAACCACCAAAAATTAAGCAATATGTAAGCACTGCTTCCAGTTGAAATCAGTCTGTCTGTCTGTCTATCTATCTATCTATCTATCTTTCTATCTTTCTATCTATCTATCTATCTATCGGTCTGTCTATCTTTAAAACTGAAAGACATCCATTAAAAATACACAATGACAGCATATTTAGTGTGTAATTGATGCTAAAACACAATTCTCACTCTCCTAATATAGCTGATTTTTGACAATGAACTGCATTTTTCATGTGAAGCATTTGATGTCATAAAGATGTAAACCTCACAAAGCAATTCTGTCACTGGTCAGTTTGCTTGACAGACATCTGACTTTAAGGTACTAGCCAATGGAAACATGGTGACATGTAAATATGAAAGCACATTAGGACAAAATATGCAATAAGATAGAGGCAAAGGGAGATGGCTGCTGGGAATGTATTTCATTTATCCCAAAACACCTTTAAATCTAAGTATTAATACTACGTTGATGTACTTTTGAAATTGGAGAGCTACTTTTTACTAAAAGTACATCTCCCTTATATAATTAAGTATAATGCAGACCTGCTCAAAAACTTAGTATAATTAAAGAAGTCTTATGCCATAAATGATGATGATGAGAGCTGCTTATGTGAATGTATATAGTGGTTTTCTCTACCAGTGTCACTGTATTAGACAACTGTTATCAAACTTAGCAATAATGATGCATTAATCTGCCAATCAAGTGTGGAAGCTGGCTATGTGTATAGGCATAGTAAACACATATCATCATCATCCTCATTATCATTTATTTATATAGTGTCACTAATAGCGCAGCGCTGTACAGAGAACCCATTCACATCAGTCCCTACCCTATTGGAGCTTACAGTCTAAATTCCCTAATATAGACACACACTCACACACAGACAGAGAGGGAGAGACTAGGGTCAATTTTGATAGCAGCCAATTAACCTAACAGTGTGTTTTTTGGAGTGTGGGAGGAAACCACAGCACCCGGAGGAAACCTACGCAAACACAGGGAGAACATACAAACTTCACACAGATAAGGCCATGGTTGATATAAGTACTGGCTCTGCTTACCATTGTCCAGTCTAGTACATAACTGTATTAATGCTGTGAAATATTATTACTTTGAATGCCTTAAATATGCAAGAGCGCATTTGGGTAAGTTTATGCTAATAAAAGATATATGCACTTTTCTTGCCTACCCATACTATTTAATAACCACCAAAAATTAAGCAATATGTAAGCACTGCTTCCAGTTGAAATCAGTCTGTCTGTCTGTCTATCTATCTATCTATCTATCTTTCTATCTTTCTATCTATCTATCTATCTATCTATCGGTCTGTCTATCTTTAAAACTGAAAGACATCCATTAAAAATACACAATGACAGCATATTTAGTGTGTAATTGATGCTAAAACACAATTCTCACTCTCCTAATATAGCTGATTTTTGACAATGAACTGCATTTTTCATGTGAAGCATTTGATGTCATAAAGATGTAAACCTCACAAAGCAATTCTGTCACTGGTCAGTTTGCTTGACAGACATCTGACTTTAAGGTACTAGCCAATGGAAACATGGTGACATGTAAATATGAAAGCACATTAGGACAAAATATGCAATAAGATAGAGGCAAAGGGAGATGGCTGCTGGGAATGTATTTCATTTATCCCAAAACACCTTTAAATCTAAGTATTAATACTACGTTGATGTACTTTTGAAATTGGAGAGCTACTTTTTACTAAAAGTACATCTCCCTTATATAATTAAGTATAATGCAGACCTGCTCAAAAACTTAGTATAATTAAAGAAGTCTTATGCCATAAATGATGATGATGAGAGCTGCTTATGTGAATGTATATAGTGGTTTTCTCTACCAGTGTCACTGTATTAGACAACTGTTATCAAACTTAGCAATAATGATGCATTAATCTGCCAATCAAGTGTGGAAGCTGGCTATGTGTATAGGCATAGTAAACACATATCATCATCATCCTCATTATCATTTATTTATATAGTGTCACTAATAGCGCAGCGCTGTACAGAGAACCCATTCACATCAGTCCCTACCCTATTGGAGCTTACAGTCTAAATTCCCTAATATAGACACACACTCACACACAGACAGAGAGGGAGAGACTAGGGTCAATTTTGATAGCAGCCAATTAACCTAACAGTGTGTTTTTTGGAGTGTGGGAGGAAACCACAGCACCCGGAGGAAACCTACGCAAACACAGGGAGAACATACAAACTTCACACAGATAAGGCCATGGTTGATATAAGTACTGGCTCTGCTTACCATTGTCCAGTCTAGTACATAACTGTATTAATGCTGTGAAATATTATTACTTTGAATGCCTTAAATATGCAAGAGCGCATTTGGGTAAGTTTATGCTAATAAAAGATATATGCACTTTTCTTGCCTACCCATACTATTTAATAACCACCAAAAATTAAGCAATATGTAAGCACTGCTTCCAGTTGAAATCAGTCTGTCTGTCTGTCTATCTATCTATCTATCTATCTTTCTATCTTTCTATCTATCTATCTATCTATCTATCGGTCTGTCTATCTTTAAAACTGAAAGACATCCATTAAAAATACACAATGACAGCATATTTAGTGTGTAATTGATGCTAAAACACAATTCTCACTCTCCTAATATAGCTGATTTTTGACAATGAACTGCATTTTTCATGTGAAGCATTTGATGTCATAAAGATGTAAACCTCACAAAGCAATTCTGTCACTGGTCAGTTTGCTTGACAGACATCTGACTTTAAGGTACTAGCCAATGGAAACATGGTGACATGTAAATATGAAAGCACATTAGGACAAAATATGCAATAAGATAGAGGCAAAGGGAGATGGCTGCTGGGAATGTATTTCATTTATCCCAAAACACCTTTAAATCTAAGTATTAATACTACGTTGATGTACTTTTGAAATTGGAGAGCTACTTTTTACTAAAAGTACATCTCCCTTATATAATTAAGTATAATGCAGACCTGCTCAAAAACTTAGTATAATTAAAGAAGTCTTATGCCATAAATGATGATGATGAGAGCTGCTTATGTGAATGTATATAGTGGTTTTCTCTACCAGTGTCACTGTATTAGACAACTGTTATCAAACTTAGCAATAATGATGCATTAATCTGCCAATCAAGTGTGGAAGCTGGCTATGTGTATAGGCATAGTAAACACATATCATCATCATCCTCATTATCATTTATTTATATAGTGTCACTAATAGCGCAGCGCTGTACAGAGAACCCATTCACATCAGTCCCTACCCTATTGGAGCTTACAGTCTAAATTCCCTAATATAGACACACACTCACACACAGACAGAGAGGGAGAGACTAGGGTCAATTTTGATAGCAGCCAATTAACCTAACAGTGTGTTTTTTGGAGTGTGGGAGGAAACCACAGCACCCGGAGGAAACCTACGCAAACACAGGGAGAACATACAAACTTCACACAGATAAGGCCATGGTTGATATAAGTACTGGCTCTGCTTACCATTGTCCAGTCTAGTACATAACTGTATTAATGCTGTGAAATATTATTACTTTGAATGCCTTAAATATGCAAGAGCGCATTTGGGTAAGTTTATGCTAATAAAAGATATATGCACTTTTCTTGCCTACCCATACTATTTAATAACCACCAAAAATTAAGCAATATGTAAGCACTGCTTCCAGTTGAAATCAGTCTGTCTGTCTGTCTATCTATCTATCTATCTATCTTTCTATCTTTCTATCTATCTATCTATCTATCGGTCTGTCTATCTTTAAAACTGAAAGACATCCATTAAAAATACACAATGACAGCATATTTAGTGTGTAATTGATGCTAAAACACAATTCTCACTCTCCTAATATAGCTGATTTTTGACAATGAACTGCATTTTTCATGTGAAGCATTTGATGTCATAAAGATGTAAACCTCACAAAGCAATTCTGTCACTGGTCAGTTTGCTTGACAGACATCTGACTTTAAGGTACTAGCCAATGGAAACATGGTGACATGTAAATATGAAAGCACATTAGGACAAAATATGCAATAAGATAGAGGCAAAGGGAGATGGCTGCTGGGAATGTATTTCATTTATCCCAAAACACCTTTAAATCTAAGTATTAATACTACGTTGATGTACTTTTGAAATTGGAGAGCTACTTTTTACTAAAAGTACATCTCCCTTATATAATTAAGTATAATGCAGACCTGCTCAAAAACTTAGTATAATTAAAGAAGTCTTATGCCATAAATGATGATGATGAGAGCTGCTTATGTGAATGTATATAGTGGTTTTCTCTACCAGTGTCACTGTATTAGACAACTGTTATCAAACTTAGCAATAATGATGCATTAATCTGCCAATCAAGTGTGGAAGCTGGCTATGTGTATAGGCATAGTAAACACATATCATCATCATCCTCATTATCATTTATTTATATAGTGTCACTAATAGCGCAGCGCTGTACAGAGAACCCATTCACATCAGTCCCTACCCTATTGGAGCTTACAGTCTAAATTCCCTAATATAGACACACACTCACACACAGACAGAGAGGGAGAGACTAGGGTCAATTTTGATAGCAGCCAATTAACCTAACAGTGTGTTTTTTGGAGTGTGGGAGGAAACCACAGCACCCGGAGGAAACCTACGCAAACACAGGGAGAACATACAAACTTCACACAGATAAGGCCATGGTTGATATAAGTACTGGCTCTGCTTACCATTGTCCAGTCTAGTACATAACTGTATTAATGCTGTGAAATATTATTACTTTGAATGCCTTAAATATGCAAGAGCGCATTTGGGTAAGTTTATGCTAATAAAAGATATATGCACTTTTCTTGCCTACCCATACTATTTAATAACCACCAAAAATTAAGCAATATGTAAGCACTGCTTCCAGTTGAAATCAGTCTGTCTGTCTGTCTATCTATCTATCTATCTATCTTTCTATCTTTCTATCTATCTATCTATCTATCGGTCTGTCTATCTTTAAAACTGAAAGACATCCATTAAAAATACACAATGACAGCATATTTAGTGTGTAATTGATGCTAAAACACAATTCTCACTCTCCTAATATAGCTGATTTTTGACAATGAACTGCATTTTTCATGTGAAGCATTTGATGTCATAAAGATGTAAACCTCACAAAGCAATTCTGTCACTGGTCAGTTTGCTTGACAGACATCTGACTTTAAGGTACTAGCCAATGGAAACATGGTGACATGTAAATATGAAAGCACATTAGGACAAAATATGCAATAAGATAGAGGCAAAGGGAGATGGCTGCTGGGAATGTATTTCATTTATCCCAAAACACCTTTAAATCTAAGTATTAATACTACGTTGATGTACTTTTGAAATTGGAGAGCTACTTTTTACTAAAAGTACATCTCCCTTATATAATTAAGTATAATGCAGACCTGCTCAAAAACTTAGTATAATTAAAGAAGTCTTATGCCATAAATGATGATGATGAGAGCTGCTTATGTGAATGTATATAGTGGTTTTCTCTACCAGTGTCACTGTATTAGACAACTGTTATCAAACTTAGCAATAATGATGCATTAATCTGCCAATCAAGTGTGGAAGCTGGCTATGTGTATAGGCATAGTAAACACATATCATCATCATCCTCATTATCATTTATTTATATAGTGTCACTAATAGCGCAGCGCTGTACAGAGAACCCATTCACATCAGTCCCTACCCTATTGGAGCTTACAGTCTAAATTCCCTAATATAGACACACACTCACACACAGACAGAGAGGGAGAGACTAGGGTCAATTTTGATAGCAGCCAATTAACCTAACAGTGTGTTTTTTGGAGTGTGGGAGGAAACCACAGCACCCGGAGGAAACCTACGCAAACACAGGGAGAACATACAAACTTCACACAGATAAGGCCATGGTTGATATAAGTACTGGCTCTGCTTACCATTGTCCAGTCTAGTACATAACTGTATTAATGCTGTGAAATATTATTACTTTGAATGCCTTAAATATGCAAGAGCGCATTTGGGTAAGTTTATGCTAATAAAAGATATATGCACTTTTCTTGCCTACCCATACTATTTAATAACCACCAAAAATTAAGCAATATGTAAGCACTGCTTCCAGTTGAAATCAGTCTGTCTGTCTGTCTATCTATCTATCTATCTATCTTTCTATCTTTCTATCTATCTATCTATCTATCGGTCTGTCTATCTTTAAAACTGAAAGACATCCATTAAAAATACACAATGACAGCATATTTAGTGTGTAATTGATGCTAAAACACAATTCTCACTCTCCTAATATAGCTGATTTTTGACAATGAACTGCATTTTTCATGTGAAGCATTTGATGTCATAAAGATGTAAACCTCACAAAGCAATTCTGTCACTGGTCAGTTTGCTTGACAGACATCTGACTTTAAGGTACTAGCCAATGGAAACATGGTGACATGTAAATATGAAAGCACATTAGGACAAAATATGCAATAAGATAGAGGCAAAGGGAGATGGCTGCTGGGAATGTATTTCATTTATCCCAAAACACCTTTAAATCTAAGTATTAATACTACGTTGATGTACTTTTGAAATTGGAGAGCTACTTTTTACTAAAAGTACATCTCCCTTATATAATTAAGTATAATGCAGACCTGCTCAAAAACTTAGTATAATTAAAGAAGTCTTATGCCATAAATGATGATGATGAGAGCTGCTTATGTGAATGTATATAGTGGTTTTCTCTACCAGTGTCACTGTATTAGACAACTGTTATCAAACTTAGCAATAATGATGCATTAATCTGCCAATCAAGTGTGGAAGCTGGCTATGTGTATAGGCATAGTAAACACATATCATCATCATCCTCATTATCATTTATTTATATAGTGTCACTAATAGTGCAGCGCTGTACAGAGAACCCATTCACATCAGTCCCTACCCTATTGGAGCTTACAGTCTAAATTCCCTAATATAGACACACACTCACACACAGACAGAGAGGGAGAGACTAGGGTCAATTTTGATAGCAGCCAATTAACCTAACAGTGTGTTTTTTGGAGTGTGGGAGGAAACCACAGCACCCGGAGGAAACCTACGCAAACACAGGGAGAACATACAAACTTCACACAGATAAGGCCATGGTTGATATAAGTACTGGCTCTGCTTACCATTGTCCAGTCTAGTACATAACTGTATTAATGCTGTGAAATATTATTACTTTGAATGCCTTAAATATGCAAGAGCGCATTTGGGTAAGTTTATGCTAATAAAAGATATATGCACTTTTCTTGCCTACCCATACTATTTAATAACCACCAAAAATTAAGCAATATGTAAGCACTGCTTCCAGTTGAAATCAGTCTGTCTGTCTGTCTATCTATCTATCTATCTATCTTTCTATCTTTCTATCTATCTATCTATCTATCGGTCTGTCTATCTTTAAAACTGAAAGACATCCATTAAAAATACACAATGACAGCATATTTAGTGTGTAATTGATGCTAAAACACAATTCTCACTCTCCTAATATAGCTGATTTTTGACAATGAACTGCATTTTTCATGTGAAGCATTTGATGTCATAAAGATGTAAACCTCACAAAGCAATTCTGTCACTGGTCAGTTTGCTTGACAGACATCTGACTTTAAGGTACTAGCCAATGGAAACATGGTGACATGTAAATATGAAAGCACATTAGGACAAAATATGCAATAAGATAGAGGCAAAGGGAGATGGCTGCTGGGAATGTATTTCATTTATCCCAAAACACCTTTAAATCTAAGTATTAATACTACGTTGATGTACTTTTGAAATTGGAGAGCTACTTTTTACTAAAAGTACATCTCCCTTATATAATTAAGTATAATGCAGACCTGCTCAAAAACTTAGTATAATTAAAGAAGTCTTATGCCATAAATGATGATGATGAGAGCTGCTTATGTGAATGTATATAGTGGTTTTCTCTACCAGTGTCACTGTATTAGACAACTGTTATCAAACTTAGCAATAATGATGCATTAATCTGCCAATCAAGTGTGGAAGCTGGCTATGTGTATAGGCATAGTAAACACATATCATCATCATCCTCATTATCATTTATTTATATAGTGTCACTAATAGCGCAGCGCTGTACAGAGAACCCATTCACATCAGTCCCTACCCTATTGGAGCTTACAGTCTAAATTCCCTAATATAGACACACACTCACACACAGACAGAGAGGGAGAGACTAGGGTCAATTTTGATAGCAGCCAATTAACCTAACAGTGTGTTTTTTGGAGTGTGGGAGGAAACCACAGCACCCGGAGGAAACCTACGCAAACACAGGGAGAACATACAAACTTCACACAGATAAGGCCATGGTTGATATAAGTACTGGCTCTGCTTACCATTGTCCAGTCTAGTACATAACTGTATTAATGCTGTGATGAAATATTATTACTTTGAATGCCTTAAATATGCAAGAGCGCATTTGGGTAAGTTTATGCTAATAAAAGATATATGCACTTTTCTTGCCTACCCATACTATTTAATAACCACCAAAAATTAAGCAATATGTAAGCACTGCTTCCAGTTGAAATCAGTCTGTCTGTCTGTCTATCTATCTATCTATCTATCTTTCTATCTTTCTATCTATCTATCTATCTATCGGTCTGTCTATCTTTAAAACTGAAAGACATCCATTAAAAATACACAATGACAGCATATTTAGTGTGTAATTGATGCTAAAACACAATTCTCACTCTCCTAATATAGCTGATTTTTGACAATGAACTGCATTTTTCATGTGAAGCATTTGATGTCATAAAGATGTAAACCTCACAAAGCAATTCTGTCACTGGTCAGTTTGCTTGACAGACATCTGACTTTAAGGTACTAGCCAATGGAAACATGGTGACATGTAAATATGAAAGCACATTAGGACAAAATATGCAATAAGATAGAGGCAAAGGGAGATGGCTGCTGGGAATGTATTTCATTTATCCCAAAACACCTTTAAATCTAAGTATTAATACTACGTTGATGTACTTTTGAAATTGGAGAGCTACTTTTTACTAAAAGTACATCTCCCTTATATAATTAAGTATAATGCAGACCTGCTCAAAAACTTAGTATAATTAAAGAAGTCTTATGCCATAAATGATGATGATGAGAGCTGCTTATGTGAATGTATATAGTGGTTTTCTCTACCAGTGTCACTGTATTAGACAACTGTTATCAAACTTAGCAATAATGATGCATTAATCTGCCAATCAAGTGTGGAAGCTGGCTATGTGTATAGGCATAGTAAACACATATCATCATCATCCTCATTATCATTTATTTATATAGTGTCACTAATAGCGCAGCGCTGTACAGAGAACCCATTCACATCAGTCCCTACCCTATTGGAGCTTACAGTCTAAATTCCCTAATATAGACACACACTCACACACAGACAGAGAGGGAGAGACTAGGGTCAATTTTGATAGCAGCCAATTAACCTAACAGTGTGTTTTTTGGAGTGTGGGAGGAAACCACAGCACCCGGAGGAAACCTACGCAAACACAGGGAGAACATACAAACTTCACACAGATAAGGCCATGGTTGATATAAGTACTGGCTCTGCTTACCATTGTCCAGTCTAGTACATAACTGTATTAATGCTGTGAAATATTATTACTTTGAATGCCTTAAATATGCAAGAGCGCATTTGGGTAAGTTTATGCTAATAAAAGATATATGCACTTTTCTTGCCTACCCATACTATTTAATAACCACCAAAAATTAAGCAATATGTAAGCACTGCTTCCAGTTGAAATCAGTCTGTCTGTCTGTCTATCTATCTATCTATCTATCTTTCTATCTTTCTATCTATCTATCTATCTATCGGTCTGTCTATCTTTAAAACTGAAAGACATCCATTAAAAATACACAATGACAGCATATTTAGTGTGTAATTGATGCTAAAACACAATTCTCACTCTCCTAATATAGCTGATTTTTGACAATGAACTGCATTTTTCATGTGAAGCATTTGATGTCATAAAGATGTAAACCTCACAAAGCAATTCTGTCACTGGTCAGTTTGCTTGACAGACATCTGACTTTAAGGTACTAGCCAATGGAAACATGGTGACATGTAAATATGAAAGCACATTAGGACAAAATATGCAATAAGATAGAGGCAAAGGGAGATGGCTGCTGGGAATGTATTTCATTTATCCCAAAACACCTTTAAATCTAAGTATTAATACTACGTTGATGTACTTTTGAAATTGGAGAGCTACTTTTTACTAAAAGTACATCTCCCTTATATAATTAAGTATAATGCAGACCTGCTCAAAAACTTAGTATAATTAAAGAAGTCTTATGCCATAAATGATGATGATGAGAGCTGCTTATGTGAATGTATATAGTGGTTTTCTCTACCAGTGTCACTGTATTAGACAACTGTTATCAAACTTAGCAATAATGATGCATTAATCTGCCAATCAAGTGTGGAAGCTGGCTATGTGTATAGGCATAGTAAACACATATCATCATCATCCTCATTATCATTTATTTATATAGTGTCACTAATAGCGCAGCGCTGTACAGAGAACCCATTCACATCAGTCCCTACCCTATTGGAGCTTACAGTCTAAATTCCCTAATATAGACACACACTCACACACAGACAGAGAGGGAGAGACTAGGGTCAATTTTGATAGCAGCCAATTAACCTAACAGTGTGTTTTTTGGAGTGTGGGAGGAAACCACAGCACCCGGAGGAAACCTACGCAAACACAGGGAGAACATACAAACTTCACACAGATAAGGCCATGGTTGATATAAGTACTGGCTCTGCTTACCATTGTCCAGTCTAGTACATAACTGTATTAATGCTGTGAAATATTATTACTTTGAATGCCTTAAATATGCAAGAGCGCATTTGGGTAAGTTTATGCTAATAAAAGATATATGCACTTTTCTTGCCTACCCATACTATTTAATAACCACCAAAAATTAAGCAATATGTAAGCACTGCTTCCAGTTGAAATCAGTCTGTCTGTCTGTCTATCTATCTATCTATCTATCTTTCTATCTTTCTATCTATCTATCTATCTATCGGTCTGTCTATCTTTAAAACTGAAAGACATCCATTAAAAATACACAATGACAGCATATTTAGTGTGTAATTGATGCTAAAACACAATTCTCACTCTCCTAATATAGCTGATTTTTGACAATGAACTGCATTTTTCATGTGAAGCATTTGATGTCATAAAGATGTAAACCTCACAAAGCAATTCTGTCACTGGTCAGTTTGCTTGACAGACATCTGACTTTAAGGTACTAGCCAATGGAAACATGGTGACATGTAAATATGAAAGCACATTAGGACAAAATATGCAATAAGATAGAGGCAAAGGGAGATGGCTGCTGGGAATGTATTTCATTTATCCCAAAACACCTTTAAATCTAAGTATTAATACTACGTTGATGTACTTTTGAAATTGAGAGAGCTACTTTTTACTAAAAGTACATCTCCCTTATATAATTAAGTATAATGCAGACCTGCTCAAAAACTTAGTATAATTAAAGAAGTCTTATGCCATAAATGATGATGATGAGAGCTGCTTATGTGAATGTATATAGTGGTTTTCTCTACCAGTGTCACTGTATTAGACAACTGTTATCAAACTTAGCAATAATGATGCATTAATCTGCCAATCAAGTGTGGAAGCTGGCTATGTGTATAGGCATAGTAAACACATATCATCATCATCCTCATTATCATTTATTTATATAGTGTCACTAATAGCGCAGCGCTGTACAGAGAACCCATTCACATCAGTCCCTACCCTATTGGAGCTTACAGTCTAAATTCCCTAATATAGACACACACTCACACACAGACAGAGAGGGAGAGACTAGGGTCAATTTTGATAGCAGCCAATTAACCTAACAGTGTGTTTTTTGGAGTGTGGGAGGAAACCACAGCACCCGGAGGAAACCTACGCAAACACAGGGAGAACATACAAACTTCACACAGATAAGGCCATGGTTGATATAAGTACTGGCTCTGCTTACCATTGTCCAGTCTAGTACATAACTGTATTAATGCTGTGAAATATTATTACTTTGAATGCCTTAAATATGCAAGAGCGCATTTGGGTAAGTTTATGCTAATAAAAGATATATGCACTTTTCTTGCCTACCCATACTATTTAATAACCACCAAAAATTAAGCAATATGTAAGCACTGCTTCCAGTTGAAATCAGTCTGTCTGTCTGTCTATCTATCTATCTATCTATCTTTCTATCTTTCTATCTATCTATCTATCTATCGGTCTGTCTATCTTTAAAACTGAAAGACATCCATTAAAAATACACAATGACAGCATATTTAGTGTGTAATTGATGCTAAAACACAATTCTCACTCTCCTAATATAGCTGATTTTTGACAATGAACTGCATTTTTCATGTGAAGCATTTGATGTCATAAAGATGTAAACCTCACAAAGCAATTCTGTCACTGGTCAGTTTGCTTGACAGACATCTGACTTTAAGGTACTAGCCAATGGAAACATGGTGACATGTAAATATGAAAGCACATTAGGACAAAATATGCAATAAGATAGAGGCAAAGGGAGATGGCTGCTGGGAATGTATTTCATTTATCCCAAAACACCTTTAAATCTAAGTATTAATACTACGTTGATGTACTTTTGAAATTGGAGAGCTACTTTTTACTAAAAGTACATCTCCCTTATATAATTAAGTATAATGCAGACCTGCTCAAAAACTTAGTATAATTAAAGAAGTCTTATGCCATAAATGATGATGATGAGAGCTGCTTATGTGAATGTATATAGTGGTTTTCTCTACCAGTGTCACTGTATTAGACAACTGTTATCAAACTTAGCAATAATGATGCATTAATCTGCCAATCAAGTGTGGAAGCTGGCTATGTGTATAGGCATAGTAAACACATATCATCATCATCCTCATTATCATTTATTTATATAGTGTCACTAATAGCGCAGCGCTGTACAGAGAACCCATTCACATCAGTCCCTACCCTATTGGAGCTTACAGTCTAAATTCCCTAATATAGACACACACTCACACACAGACAGAGAGGGAGAGACTAGGGTCAATTTTGATAGCAGCCAATTAACCTAACAGTGTGTTTTTTGGAGTGTGGGAGGAAACCACAGCACCCGGAGGAAACCTACGCAAACACAGGGAGAACATACAAACTTCACACAGATAAGGCCATGGTTGATATAAGTACTGGCTCTGCTTACCATTGTCCAGTCTAGTACATAACTGTATTAATGCTGTGAAATATTATTACTTTGAATGCCTTAAATATGCAAGAGCGCATTTGGGTAAGTTTATGCTAATAAAAGATATATGCACTTTTCTTGCCTACCCATACTATTTAATAACCACCAAAAATTAAGCAATATGTAAGCACTGCTTCCAGTTGAAATCAGTCTGTCTGTCTGTCTATCTATCTATCTATCTATCTTTCTATCTTTCTATCTATCTATCTATCTATCGGTCTGTCTATCTTTAAAACTGAAAGACATCCATTAAAAATACACAATGACAGCATATTTAGTGTGTAATTGATGCTAAAACACAATTCTCACTCTCCTAATATAGCTGATTTTTGACAATGAACTGCATTTTTCATGTGAAGCATTTGATGTCATAAAGATGTAAACCTCACAAAGCAATTCTGTCACTGGTCAGTTTGCTTGACAGACATCTGACTTTAAGGTACTAGCCAATGGAAACATGGTGACATGTAAATATGAAAGCACATTAGGACAAAATATGCAATAAGATAGAGGCAAAGGGAGATGGCTGCTGGGAATGTATTTCATTTATCCCAAAACACCTTTAAATCTAAGTATTAATACTACGTTGATGTACTTTTGAAATTGGAGAGCTACTTTTTACTAAAAGTACATCTCCCTTATATAATTAAGTATAATGCAGACCTGCTCAAAAACTTAGTATAATTAAAGAAGTCTTATGCCATAAATGATGATGATGAGAGCTGCTTATGTGAATGTATATAGTGGTTTTCTCTACCAGTGTCACTGTATTAGACAACTGTTATCAAACTTAGCAATAATGATGCATTAATCTGCCAATCAAGTGTGGAAGCTGGCTATGTGTATAGGCATAGTAAACACATATCATCATCATCCTCATTATCATTTATTTATATAGTGTCACTAATAGCGCAGCGCTGTACAGAGAACCCATTCACATCAGTCCCTACCCTATTGGAGCTTACAGTCTAAATTCCCTAATATAGACACACACTCACACACAGACAGAGAGGGAGAGACTAGGGTCAATTTTGATAGCAGCCAATTAACCTAACAGTGTGTTTTTTGGAGTGTGGGAGGAAACCACAGCACCCGGAGGAAACCTACGCAAACACAGGGAGAACATACAAACTTCACACAGATAAGGCCATGGTTGATATAAGTACTGGCTCTGCTTACCATTGTCCAGTCTAGTACATAACTGTATTAATGCTGTGAAATATTATTACTTTGAATGCCTTAAATATGCAAGAGCGCATTTGGGTAAGTTTATGCTAATAAAAGATATATGCACTTTTCTTGCCTACCCATACTATTTAATAACCACCAAAAATTAAGCAATATGTAAGCACTGCTTCCAGTTGAAATCAGTCTGTCTGTCTGTCTATCTATCTATCTATCTATCTTTCTATCTTTCTATCTATCTATCTATCTATCGGTCTGTCTATCTTTAAAACTGAAAGACATCCATTAAAAATACACAATGACAGCATATTTAGTGTGTAATTGATGCTAAAACACAATTCTCACTCTCCTAATATAGCTGATTTTTGACAATGAACTGCATTTTTCATGTGAAGCATTTGATGTCATAAAGATGTAAACCTCACAAAGCAATTCTGTCACTGGTCAGTTTGCTTGACAGACATCTGACTTTAACGTACTAGCCAATGGAAACATGGTGACATGTAAATATGAAAGCACATTAGGACAAAATATGCAATAAGATAGAGGCAAAGGGAGATGGCTGCTGGGAATGTATTTCATTTATCCCAAAACACCTTTAAATCTAAGTATTAATACTACGTTGATGTACTTTTGAAATTGGAGAGCTACTTTTTACTAAAAGTACATCTCCCTTATATAATTAAGTATAATGCAGACCTGCTCAAAAACTTAGTATAATTAAAGAAGTCTTATGCCATAAATGATGATGATGAGAGCTGCTTATGTGAATGTATATAGTGGTTTTCTCTACCAGTGTCACTGTATTAGACAACTGTTATCAAACTTAGCAATAATGATGCATTAATCTGCCAATCAAGTGTGGAAGCTGGCTATGTGTATAGGCATAGTAAACACATATCATCATCATCCTCATTATCATTTATTTATATAGTGTCACTAATAGCGCAGCGCTGTACAGAGAACCCATTCACATCAGTCCCTACCCTATTGGAGCTTACAGTCTAAATTCCCTAATATAGACACACACTCACACACAGACAGAGAGGGAGAGACTAGGGTCAATTTTGATAGCAGCCAATTAACCTAACAGTGTGTTTTTTGGAGTGTGGGAGGAAACCACAGCACCCGGAGGAAACCTACGCAAACACAGGGAGAACATACAAACTTCACACAGATAAGGCCATGGTTGATATAAGTACTGGCTCTGCTTACCATTGTCCAGTCTAGTACATAACTGTATTAATGCTGTGAAATATTATTACTTTGAATGCCTTAAATATGCAAGAGCGCATTTGGGTAAGTTTATGCTAATAAAAGATATATGCACTTTTCTTGCCTACCCATACTATTTAATAACCACCAAAAATTAAGCAATATGTAAGCACTGCTTCCAGTTGAAATCAGTCTGTCTGTCTGTCTATCTATCTATCTATCTATCTTTCTATCTTTCTATCTATCTATCTATCTATCGGTCTGTCTATCTTTAAAACTGAAAGACATCCATTAAAAATACACAATGACAGCATATTTAGTGTGTAATTGATGCTAAAACACAATTCTCACTCTCCTAATATAGCTGATTTTTGACAATGAACTGCATTTTTCATGTGAAGCATTTGATGTCATAAAGATGTAAACCTCACAAAGCAATTCTGTCACTGGTCAGTTTGCTTGACAGACATCTGACTTTAAGGTACTAGCCAATGGAAACATGGTGACATGTAAATATGAAAGCACATTAGGACAAAATATGCAATAAGATAGAGGCAAAGGGAGATGGCTGCTGGGAATGTATTTCATTTATCCCAAAACACCTTTAAATCTAAGTATTAATACTACGTTGATGTACTTTTGAAATTGGAGAGCTACTTTTTACTAAAAGTACATCTCCCTTATATAATTAAGTATAATGCAGACCTGCTCAAAAACTTAGTATAATTAAAGAAGTCTTATGCCATAAATGATGATGATGAGAGCTGCTTATGTGAATGTATATAGTGGTTTTCTCTACCAGTGTCACTGTATTAGACAACTGTTATCAAACTTAGCAATAATGATGCATTAATCTGCCAATCAAGTGTGGAAGCTGGCTATGTGTATAGGCATAGTAAACACATATCATCATCATCCTCATTATCATTTATTTATATAGTGTCACTAATAGCGCAGCGCTGTACAGAGAACCCATTCACATCAGTCCCTACCCTATTGGAGCTTACAGTCTAAATTCCCTAATATAGACACACACTCACACACAGACAGAGAGGGAGAGACTAGGGTCAATTTTGATAGCAGCCAATTAACCTAACAGTGTGTTTTTTGGAGTGTGGGAGGAAACCACAGCACCCGGAGGAAACCTACGCAAACACAGGGAGAACATACAAACTTCACACAGATAAGGCCATGGTTGATATAAGTACTGGCTCTGCTTACCATTGTCCAGTCTAGTACATAACTGTATTAATGCTGTGAAATATTATTACTTTGAATGCCTTAAATATGCAAGAGCGCATTTGGGTAAGTTTATGCTAATAAAAGATATATGCACTTTTCTTGCCTACCCATACTATTTAATAACCACCAAAAATTAAGCAATATGTAAGCACTGCTTCCAGTTGAAATCAGTCTGTCTGTCTGTCTATCTATCTATCTATCTATCTTTCTATCTTTCTATCTATCTATCTATCTATCGGTCTGTCTATCTTTAAAACTGAAAGACATCCATTAAAAATACACAATGACAGCATATTTAGTGTGTAATTGATGCTAAAACACAATTCTCACTCTCCTAATATAGCTGATTTTTGACAATGAACTGCATTTTTCATGTGAAGCATTTGATGTCATAAAGATGTAAACCTCACAAAGCAATTCTGTCACTGGTCAGTTTGCTTGACAGACATCTGACTTTAAGGTACTAGCCAATGGAAACATGGTGACATGTAAATATGAAAGCACATTAGGACAAAATATGCAATAAGATAGAGGCAAAGGGAGATGGCTGCTGGGAATGTATTTCATTTATCCCAAAACACCTTTAAATCTAAGTATTAATACTACGTTGATGTACTTTTGAAATTGGAGAGCTACTTTTTACTAAAAGTACATCTCCCTTATATAATTAAGTATAATGCAGACCTGCTCAAAAACTTAGTATAATTAAAGAAGTCTTATGCCATAAATGATGATGATGAGAGCTGCTTATGTGAATGTATATAGTGGTTTTCTCTACCAGTGTCACTGTATTAGACAACTGTTATCAAACTTAGCAATAATGATGCATTAATCTGCCAATCAAGTGTGGAAGCTGGCTATGTGTATAGGCATAGTAAACACATATCATCATCATCCTCATTATCATTTATTTATATAGTGTCACTAATAGCGCAGCGCTGTACAGAGAACCCATTCACATCAGTCCCTACCCTATTGGAGCTTACAGTCTAAATTCCCTAATATAGACACACACTCACACACAGACAGAGAGGGAGAGACTAGGGTCAATTTTGATAGCAGCCAATTAACCTAACAGTGTGTTTTTTGGAGTGTGGGAGGAAACCACAGCACCCGGAGGAAACCTACGCAAACACAGGGAGAACATACAAACTTCACACAGATAAGGCCATGGTTGATATAAGTACTGGCTCTGCTTACCATTGTCCAGTCTAGTACATAACTGTATTAATGCTGTGAAATATTATTACTTTGAATGCCTTAAATATGCAAGAGCGCATTTGGGTAAGTTTATGCTAATAAAAGATATATGCACTTTTCTTGCCTACCCATACTATTTAATAACCACCAAAAATTAAGCAATATGTAAGCACTGCTTCCAGTTGAAATCAGTCTGTCTGTCTGTCTATCTATCTATCTATCTATCTTTCTATCTTTCTATCTATCTATCTATCTATCGGTCTGTCTATCTTTAAAACTGAAAGACATCCATTAAAAATACACAATGACAGCATATTTAGTGTGTAATTGATGCTAAAACACAATTCTCACTCTCCTAATATAGCTGATTTTTGACAATGAACTGCATTTTTCATGTGAAGCATTTGATGTCATAAAGATGTAAACCTCACAAAGCAATTCTGTCACTGGTCAGTTTGCTTGACAGACATCTGACTTTAACGTACTAGCCAATGGAAACATGGTGACATGTAAATATGAAAGCACATTAGGACAAAATATGCAATAAGATAGAGGCAAAGGGAGATGGCTGCTGGGAATGTATTTCATTTATCCCAAAACACCTTTAAATCTAAGTATTAATACTACGTTGATGTACTTTTGAAATTGGAGAGCTACTTTTTACTAAAAGTACATCTCCCTTATATAATTAAGTATAATGCAGACCTGCTCAAAAACTTAGTATAATTAAAGAAGTCTTATGCCATAAATGATGATGATGAGAGCTGCTTATGTGAATGTATATAGTGGTTTTCTCTACCAGTGTCACTGTATTAGACAACTGTTATCAAACTTAGCAATAATGATGCATTAATCTGCCAATCAAGTGTGGAAGCTGGCTATGTGTATAGGCATAGTAAACACATATCATCATCATCCTCATTATCATTTATTTATATAGTGTCACTAATAGCGCAGCGCTGTACAGAGAACCCATTCACATCAGTCCCTACCCTATTGGAGCTTACAGTCTAAATTCCCTAATATAGACACACACTCACACACAGACAGAGAGGGAGAGACTAGGGTCAATTTTGATAGCAGCCAATTAACCTAACAGTGTGTTTTTTGGAGTGTGGGAGGAAACCACAGCACCCGGAGGAAACCTACGCAAACACAGGGGAGAACATACAAACTTCACACAGATAAGGCCATGGTTGATATAAGTACTGGCTCTGCTTACCATTGTCCAGTCTAGTACATAACTGTATTAATGCTGTGAAATATTATTACTTTGAATGCCTTAAATATGCAAGAGCGCATTTGGGTAAGTTTATGCTAATAAAAGATATATGCACTTTTCTTGCCTACCCATACTATTTAATAACCACCAAAAATTAAGCAATATGTAAGCACTGCTTCCAGTTGAAATCAGTCTGTCTGTCTGTCTATCTATCTATCTATCTATCTTTCTATCTTTCTATCTATCTATCTATCTATCGGTCTGTCTATCTTTAAAACTGAAAGACATCCATTAAAAATACACAATGACAGCATATTTAGTGTGTAATTGATGCTAAAACACAATTCTCACTCTCCTAATATAGCTGATTTTTGACAATGAACTGCATTTTTCATGTGAAGCATTTGATGTCATAAAGATGTAAACCTCACAAAGCAATTCTGTCACTGGTCAGTTTGCTTGACAGACATCTGACTTTAAGGTACTAGCCAATGGAAACATGGTGACATGTAAATATGAAAGCACATTAGGACAAAATATGCAATAAGATAGAGGCAAAGGGAGATGGCTGCTGGGAATGTATTTCATTTATCCCAAAACACCTTTAAATCTAAGTATTAATACTACGTTGATGTACTTTTGAAATTGGAGAGCTACTTTTTACTAAAAGTACATCTCCCTTATATAATTAAGTATAATGCAGACCTGCTCAAAAACTTAGTATAATTAAAGAAGTCTTATGCCATAAATGATGATGATGAGAGCTGCTTATGTGAATGTATATAGTGGTTTTCTCTACCAGTGTCACTGTATTAGACAACTGTTATCAAACTTAGCAATAATGATGCATTAATCTGCCAATCAAGTGTGGAAGCTGGCTATGTGTATAGGCATAGTAAACACATATCATCATCATCCTCATTATCATTTATTTATATAGTGTCACTAATAGCGCAGCGCTGTACAGAGAACCCATTCACATCAGTCCCTACCCTATTGGAGCTTACAGTCTAAATTCCCTAATATAGACACACACTCACACACAGACAGAGAGGGAGAGACTAGGGTCAATTTTGATAGCAGCCAATTAACCTAACAGTGTGTTTTTTGGAGTGTGGGAGGAAACCACAGCACCCGGAGGAAACCTACGCAAACACAGGGAGAACATACAAACTTCACACAGATAAGGCCATGGTTGATATAAGTACTGGCTCTGCTTACCATTGTCCAGTCTAGTACATAACTGTATTAATGCTGTGAAATATTATTACTTTGAATGCCTTAAATATGCAAGAGCGCATTTGGGTAAGTTTATGCTAATAAAAGATATATGCACTTTTCTTGCCTACCCATACTATTTAATAACCACCAAAAATTAAGCAATATGTAAGCACTGCTTCCAGTTGAAATCAGTCTGTCTGTCTGTCTATCTATCTATCTATCTATCTTTCTATCTTTCTATCTATCTATCTATCTATCGGTCTGTCTATCTTTAAAACTGAAAGACATCCATTAAAAATACACAATGACAGCATATTTAGTGTGTAATTGATGCTAAAACACAATTCTCACTCTCCTAATATAGCTGATTTTTGACAATGAACTGCATTTTTCATGTGAAGCATTTGATGTCATAAAGATGTAAACCTCACAAAGCAATTCTGTCACTGGTCAGTTTGCTTGACAGACATCTGACTTTAACGTACTAGCCAATGGAAACATGGTGACATGTAAATATGAAAGCACATTAGGACAAAATATGCAATAAGATAGAGGCAAAGGGAGATGGCTGCTGGGAATGTATTTCATTTATCCCAAAACACCTTTAAATCTAAGTATTAATACTACGTTGATGTACTTTTGAAATTGGAGAGCTACTTTTTACTAAAAGTACATCTCCCTTATATAATTAAGTATAATGCAGACCTGCTCAAAAACTTAGTATAATTAAAGAAGTCTTATGCCATAAATGATGATGATGAGAGCTGCTTATGTGAATGTATATAGTGGTTTTCTCTACCAGTGTCACTGTATTAGACAACTGTTATCAAACTTAGCAATAATGATGCATTAATCTGCCAATCAAGTGTGGAAGCTGGCTATGTGTATAGGCATAGTAAACACATATCATCATCATCCTCATTATCATTTATTTATATAGTGTCACTAATAGCGCAGCGCTGTACAGAGAACCCATTCACATCAGTCCCTACCCTATTGGAGCTTACAGTCTAAATTCCCTAATATAGACACACACTCACACACAGACAGAGAGGGAGAGACTAGGGTCAATTTTGATAGCAGCCAATTAACCTAACAGTGTGTTTTTTGGAGTGTGGGAGGAAACCACAGCACCCGGAGGAAACCTACGCAAACACAGGGAGAACATACAAACTTCACACAGATAAGGCCATGGTTGATATAAGTACTGGCTCTGCTTACCATTGTCCAGTCTAGTACATAACTGTATTAATGCTGTGAAATATTATTACTTTGAATGCCTTAAATATGCAAGAGCGCATTTGGGTAAGTTTATGCTAATAAAAGATATATGCACTTTTCTTGCCTACCCATACTATTTAATAACCACCAAAAATTAAGCAATATGTAAGCACTGCTTCCAGTTGAAATCAGTCTGTCTGTCTGTCTATCTATCTATCTATCTATCTTTCTATCTTTCTATCTATCTATCTATCTATCGGTCTGTCTATCTTTAAAACTGAAAGACATCCATTAAAAATACACAATGACAGCATATTTAGTGTGTAATTGATGCTAAAACACAATTCTCACTCTCCTAATATAGCTGATTTTTGACAATGAACTGCATTTTTCATGTGAAGCATTTGATGTCATAAAGATGTAAACCTCACAAAGCAATTCTGTCACTGGTCAGTTTGCTTGACAGACATCTGACTTTAAGGTACTAGCCAATGGAAACATGGTGACATGTAAATATGAAAGCACATTAGGACAAAATATGCAATAAGATAGAGGCAAAGGGAGATGGCTGCTGGGAATGTATTTCATTTATCCCAAAACACCTTTAAATCTAAGTATTAATACTACGTTGATGTACTTTTGAAATTGGAGAGCTACTTTTTACTAAAAGTACATCTCCCTTATATAATTAAGTATAATGCAGACCTGCTCAAAAACTTAGTATAATTAAAGAAGTCTTATGCCATAAATGATGATGATGAGAGCTGCTTATGTGAATGTATATAGTGGTTTTCTCTACCAGTGTCACTGTATTAGACAACTGTTATCAAACTTAGCAATAATGATGCATTAATCTGCCAATCAAGTGTGGAAGCTGGCTATGTGTATAGGCATAGTAAACACATATCATCATCATCCTCATTATCATTTATTTATATAGTGTCACTAATAGCGCAGCGCTGTACAGAGAACCCATTCACATCAGTCCCTACCCTATTGGAGCTTACAGTCTAAATCCCTAATATAGACACACACTCACACACAGACAGAGAGGGAGAGACTAGGGTCAATTTTGATAGCAGCCAATTAACCTAACAGTGTGTTTTTTGGAGTGTGGGAGGAAACCACAGCACCCGGAGGAAACCTACGCAAACACAGGGAGAACATACAAACTTCACACAGATAAGGCCATGGTTGATATAAGTACTGGCTCTGCTTACCATTGTCCAGTCTAGTACATAACTGTATTAATGCTGTGAAATATTATTACTTTGAATGCCTTAAATATGCAAGAGCGCATTTGGGTAAGTTTATGCTAATAAAAGATATATGCACTTTTCTTGCCTACCCATACTATTTAATAACCACCAAAAATTAAGCAATATGTAAGCACTGCTTCCAGTTGAAATCAGTCTGTCTGTCTGTCTATCTATCTATCTATCTATCTTTCTATCTTTCTATCTATCTATCTATCTATCGGTCTGTCTATCTTTAAAACTGAAAGACATCCATTAAAAATACACAATGACAGCATATTTAGTGTGTAATTGATGCTAAAACACAATTCTCACTCTCCTAATATAGCTGATTTTTGACAATGAACTGCATTTTTCATGTGAAGCATTTGATGTCATAAAGATGTAAACCTCACAAAGCAATTCTGTCACTGGTCAGTTTGCTTGACAGACATCTGACTTTAAGGTACTAGCCAATGGAAACATGGTGACATGTAAATATGAAAGCACATTAGGACAAAATATGCAATAAGATAGAGGCAAAGGGAGATGGCTGCTGGGAATGTATTTCATTTATCCCAAAACACCTTTAAATCTAAGTATTAATACTACGTTGATGTACTTTTGAAATTGGAGAGCTACTTTTTACTAAAAGTACATCTCCCTTATATAATTAAGTATAATGCAGACCTGCTCAAAAACTTAGTATAATTAAAGAAGTCTTATGCCATAAATGATGATGATGAGAGCTGCTTATGTGAATGTATATAGTGGTTTTCTCTACCAGTGTCACTGTATTAGACAACTGTTATCAAACTTAGCAATAATGATGCATTAATCTGCCAATCAAGTGTGGAAGCTGGCTATGTGTATAGGCATAGTAAACACATATCATCATCATCCTCATTATCATTTATTTATATAGTGTCACTAATAGCGCAGCGCTGTACAGAGAACCCATTCACATCAGTCCCTACCCTATTGGAGCTTACAGTCTAAATTCCCTAATATAGACACACACTCACACACAGACAGAGAGGGAGAGACTAGGGTCAATTTTGATAGCAGCCAATTAACCTAACAGTGTGTTTTTTGGAGTGTGGGAGGAAACCACAGCACCCGGAGGAAACCTACGCAAACACAGGGAGAACATACAAACTTCACACAGATAAGGCCATGGTTGATATAAGTACTGGCTCTGCTTACCATTGTCCAGTCTAGTACATAACTGTATTAATGCTGTGAAATATTATTACTTTGAATGCCTTAAATATGCAAGAGCGCATTTGGGTAAGTTTATGCTAATAAAAGATATATGCACTTTTCTTGCCTACCCATACTATTTAATAACCACCAAAAATTAAGCAATATGTAAGCACTGCTTCCAGTTGAAATCAGTCTGTCTGTCTGTCTATCTATCTATCTATCTATCTTTCTATCTTTCTATCTATCTATCTATCTATCGGTCTGTCTATCTTTAAAACTGAAAGACATCCATTAAAAATACACAATGACAGCATATTTAGTGTGTAATTGATGCTAAAACACAATTCTCACTCTCCTAATATAGCTGATTTTTGACAATGAACTGCATTTTTCATGTGAAGCATTTGATGTCATAAAGATGTAAACCTCACAAAGCAATTCTGTCACTGGTCAGTTTGCTTGACAGACATCTGACTTTAACGTACTAGCCAATGGAAACATGGTGACATGTAAATATGAAAGCACATTAGGACAAAATATGCAATAAGATAGAGGCAAAGGGAGATGGCTGCTGGGAATGTATTTCATTTATCCCAAAACACCTTTAAATCTAAGTATTAATACTACGTTGATGTACTTTTGAAATTGGAGAGCTACTTTTTACTAAAAGTACATCTCCCTTATATAATTAAGTATAATGCAGACCTGCTCAAAAACTTAGTATAATTAAAGAAGTCTTATGCCATAAATGATGATGATGAGAGCTGCTTATGTGAATGTATATAGTGGTTTTCTCTACCAGTGTCACTGTATTAGACAACTGTTATCAAACTTAGCAATAATGATGCATTAATCTGCCAATCAAGTGTGGAAGCTGGCTATGTGTATAGGCATAGTAAACACATATCATCATCATCCTCATTATCATTTATTTATATAGTGTCACTAATAGCGCAGCGCTGTACAGAGAACCCATTCACATCAGTCCCTACCCTATTGGAGCTTACAGTCTAAATTCCCTAATATAGACACACACTCACACACAGACAGAGAGGGAGAGACTAGGGTCAATTTTGATAGCAGCCAATTAACCTAACAGTGTGTTTTTTGGAGTGTGGGAGGAAACCACAGCACCCGGAGGAAACCTACGCAAACACAGGGAGAACATACAAACTTCACACAGATAAGGCCATGGTTGATATAAGTACTGGCTCTGCTTACCATTGTCCAGTCTAGTACATAACTGTATTAATGCTGTGAAATATTATTACTTTGAATGCCTTAAATATGCAAGAGCGCATTTGGGTAAGTTTATGCTAATAAAAGATATATGCACTTTTCTTGCCTACCCATACTATTTAATAACCACCAAAAATTAAGCAATATGTAAGCACTGCTTCCAGTTGAAATCAGTCTGTCTGTCTGTCTATCTATCTATCTATCTATCTTTCTATCTTTCTATCTATCTATCTATCTATCGGTCTGTCTATCTTTAAAACTGAAAGACATCCATTAAAAATACACAATGACAGCATATTTAGTGTGTAATTGATGCTAAAACACAATTCTCACTCTCCTAATATAGCTGATTTTTGACAATGAACTGCATTTTTCATGTGAAGCATTTGATGTCATAAAGATGTAAACCTCACAAAGCAATTCTGTCACTGGTCAGTTTGCTTGACAGACATCTGACTTTAACGTACTAGCCAATGGAAACATGGTGACATGTAAATATGAAAGCACATTAGGACAAAATATGCAATAAGATAGAGGCAAAGGGAGATGGCTGCTGGGAATGTATTTCATTTATCCCAAAACACCTTTAAATCTAAGTATTAATACTACGTTGATGTACTTTTGAAATTGGAGAGCTACTTTTTACTAAAAGTACATCTCCCTTATATAATTAAGTATAATGCAGACCTGCTCAAAAACTTAGTATAATTAAAGAAGTCTTATGCCATAAATGATGATGATGAGAGCTGCTTATGTGAATGTATATAGTGGTTTTCTCTACCAGTGTCACTGTATTAGACAACTGTTATCAAACTTAGCAATAATGATGCATTAATCTGCCAATCAAGTGTGGAAGCTGGCTATGTGTATAGGCATAGTAAACACATATCATCATCATCCTCATTATCATTTATTTATATAGTGTCACTAATAGCGCAGCGCTGTACAGAGAACCCATTCACATCAGTCCCTACCCTATTGGAGCTTACAGTCTAAATTCCCTAATATAGACACACACTCACACACAGACAGAGAGGGAGAGACTAGGGTCAATTTTGATAGCAGCCAATTAACCTAACAGTGTGTTTTTTGGAGTGTGGGAGGAAACCACAGCACCCGGAGGAAACCTACGCAAACACAGGGAGAACATACAAACTTCACACAGATAAGGCCATGGTTGATATAAGTACTGGCTCTGCTTACCATTGTCCAGTCTAGTACATAACTGTATTAATGCTGTGAAATATTATTACTTTGAATGCCTTAAATATGCAAGAGCGCATTTGGGTAAGTTTATGCTAATAAAAGATATATGCACTTTTCTTGCCTACCCATACTATTTAATAACCACCAAAAATTAAGCAATATGTAAGCACTGCTTCCAGTTGAAATCAGTCTGTCTGTCTGTCTATCTATCTATCTATCTATCTTTCTATCTTTCTATCTATCTATCTATCTATCGGTCTGTCTATCTTTAAAACTGAAAGACATCCATTAAAAATACACAATGACAGCATATTTAGTGTGTAATTGATGCTAAAACACAATTCTCACTCTCCTAATATAGCTGATTTTTGACAATGAACTGCATTTTTCATGTGAAGCATTTGATGTCATAAAGATGTAAACCTCACAAAGCAATTCTGTCACTGGTCAGTTTGCTTGACAGACATCTGACTTTAAGGTACTAGCCAATGGAAACATGGTGACATGTAAATATGAAAGCACATTAGGACAAAATATGCAATAAGATAGAGGCAAAGGGAGATGGCTGCTGGGAATGTATTTCATTTATCCCAAAACACCTTTAAATCTAAGTATTAATACTACGTTGATGTACTTTTGAAATTGGAGAGCTACTTTTTACTAAAAGTACATCTCCCTTATATAATTAAGTATAATGCAGACCTGCTCAAAAACTTAGTATAATTAAAGAAGTCTTATGCCATAAATGATGATGATGAGAGCTGCTTATGTGAATGTATATAGTGGTTTTCTCTACCAGTGTCACTGTATTAGACAACTGTTATCAAACTTAGCAATAATGATGCATTAATCTGCCAATCAAGTGTGGAAGCTGGCTATGTGTATAGGCATAGTAAACACATATCATCATCATCCTCATTATCATTTATTTATATAGTGTCACTAATAGCGCAGCGCTGTACAGAGAACCCATTCACATCAGTCCCTACCCTATTGGAGCTTACAGTCTAAATTCCCTAATATAGACACACACTCACACACAGACAGAGAGGGAGAGACTAGGGTCAATTTTGATAGCAGCCAATTAACCTAACAGTGTGTTTTTTGGAGTGTGGGAGGAAACCACAGCACCCGGAGGAAACCTACGCAAACACAGGGAGAACATACAAACTTCACACAGATAAGGCCATGGTTGATATAAGTACTGGCTCTGCTTACCATTGTCCAGTCTAGTACATAACTGTATTAATGCTGTGAAATATTATTACTTTGAATGCCTTAAATATGCAAGAGCGCATTTGGGTAAGTTTATGCTAATAAAAGATATATGCACTTTTCTTGCCTACCCATACTATTTAATAACCACCAAAAATTAAGCAATATGTAAGCACTGCTTCCAGTTGAAATCAGTCTGTCTGTCTGTCTATCTATCTATCTATCTATCTTTCTATCTTTCTATCTATCTATCTATCTATCGGTCTGTCTATCTTTAAAACTGAAAGACATCCATTAAAAATACACAATGACAGCATATTTAGTGTGTAATTGATGCTAAAACACAATTCTCACTCTCCTAATATAGCTGATTTTTGACAATGAACTGCATTTTTCATGTGAAGCATTTGATGTCATAAAGATGTAAACCTCACAAAGCAATTCTGTCACTGGTCAGTTTGCTTGACAGACATCTGACTTTAACGTACTAGCCAATGGAAACATGGTGACATGTAAATATGAAAGCACATTAGGACAAAATATGCAATAAGATAGAGGCAAAGGGAGATGGCTGCTGGGAATGTATTTCATTTATCCCAAAACACCTTTAAATCTAAGTATTAATACTACGTTGATGTACTTTTGAAATTGGAGAGCTACTTTTTACTAAAAGTACATCTCCCTTATATAATTAAGTATAATGCAGACCTGCTCAAAAACTTAGTATAATTAAAGAAGTCTTATGCCATAAATGATGATGATGAGAGCTGCTTATGTGAATGTATATAGTGGTTTTCTCTACCAGTGTCACTGTATTAGACAACTGTTATCAAACTTAGCAATAATGATGCATTAATCTGCCAATCAAGTGTGGAAGCTGGCTATGTGTATAGGCATAGTAAACACATATCATCATCATCCTCATTATCATTTATTTATATAGTGTCACTAATAGCGCAGCGCTGTACAGAGAACCCATTCACATCAGTCCCTACCCTATTGGAGCTTACAGTCTAAATTCCCTAATATAGACACACACTCACACACAGACAGAGAGGGAGAGACTAGGGTCAATTTTGATAGCAGCCAATTAACCTAACAGTGTGTTTTTTGGAGTGTGGGAGGAAACCACAGCACCCGGAGGAAACCTACGCAAACACAGGGAGAACATACAAACTTCACACAGATAAGGCCATGGTTGATATAAGTACTGGCTCTGCTTACCATTGTCCAGTCTAGTACATAACTGTATTAATGCTGTGAAATATTATTACTTTGAATGCCTTAAATATGCAAGAGCGCATTTGGGTAAGTTTATGCTAATAAAAGATATATGCACTTTTCTTGCCTACCCATACTATTTAATAACCACCAAAAATTAAGCAATATGTAAGCACTGCTTCCAGTTGAAATCAGTCTGTCTGTCTGTCTATCTATCTATCTATCTATCTTTCTATCTTTCTATCTATCTATCTATCTATCTATCGGTCTGTCTATCTTTAAAACTGAAAGACATCCATTAAAAATACACAATGACAGCATATTTAGTGTGTAATTGATGCTAAAACACAATTCTCACTCTCCTAATATAGCTGATTTTTGACAATGAACTGCATTTTTCATGTGAAGCATTTGATGTCATAAAGATGTAAACCTCACAAAGCAATTCTGTCACTGGTCAGTTTGCTTGACAGACATCTGACTTTAAGGTACTAGCCAATGGAAACATGGTGACATGTAAATATGAAAGCACATTAGGACAAAATATGCAATAAGATAGAGGCAAAGGGAGATGGCTGCTGGGAATGTATTTCATTTATCCCAAAACACCTTTAAATCTAAGTATTAATACTACGTTGATGTACTTTTGAAATTGGAGAGCTACTTTTTACTAAAAGTACATCTCCCTTATATAATTAAGTATAATGCAGACCTGCTCAAAAACTTAGTATAATTAAAGAAGTCTTATGCCATAAATGATGATGATGAGAGCTGCTTATGTGAATGTATATAGTGGTTTTCTCTACCAGTGTCACTGTATTAGACAACTGTTATCAAACTTAGCAATAATGATGCATTAATCTGCCAATCAAGTGTGGAAGCTGGCTATGTGTATAGGCATAGTAAACACATATCATCATCATCCTCATTATCATTTATTTATATAGTGTCACTAATAGCGCAGCGCTGTACAGAGAACCCATTCACATCAGTCCCTACCCTATTGGAGCTTACAGTCTAAATTCCCTAATATAGACACACACTCACACACAGACAGAGAGGGAGAGACTAGGGTCAATTTTGATAGCAGCCAATTAACCTAACAGTGTGTTTTTTGGAGTGTGGGAGGAAACCACAGCACCCGGAGGAAACCTACGCAAACACAGGGAGAACATACAAACTTCACACAGATAAGGCCATGGTTGATATAAGTACTGGCTCTGCTTACCATTGTCCAGTCTAGTACATAACTGTATTAATGCTGTGAAATATTATTACTTTGAATGCCTTAAATATGCAAGAGCGCATTTGGGTAAGTTTATGCTAATAAAAGATATATGCACTTTTCTTGCCTACCCATACTATTTAATAACCACCAAAAATTAAGCAATATGTAAGCACTGCTTCCAGTTGAAATCAGTCTGTCTGTCTGTCTATCTATCTATCTATCTATCTTTCTATCTTTCTATCTATCTATCTATCTATCGGTCTGTCTATCTTTAAAACTGAAAGACATCCATTAAAAATACACAATGACAGCATATTTAGTGTGTAATTGATGCTAAAACACAATTCTCACTCTCCTAATATAGCTGATTTTTGACAATGAACTGCATTTTTCATGTGAAGCATTTGATGTCATAAAGATGTAAACCTCACAAAGCAATTCTGTCACTGGTCAGTTTGCTTGACAGACATCTGACTTTAAGGTACTAGCCAATGGAAACATGGTGACATGTAAATATGAAAGCACATTAGGACAAAATATGCAATAAGATAGAGGCAAAGGGAGATGGCTGCTGGGAATGTATTTCATTTATCCCAAAACACCTTTAAATCTAAGTATTAATACTACGTTGATGTACTTTTGAAATTGGAGAGCTACTTTTTACTAAAAGTACATCTCCCTTATATAATTAAGTATAATGCAGACCTGCTCAAAAACTTAGTATAATTAAAGAAGTCTTATGCCATAAATGATGATGATGAGAGCTGCTTATGTGAATGTATATAGTGGTTTTCTCTACCAGTGTCACTGTATTAGACAACTGTTATCAAACTTAGCAATAATGATGCATTAATCTGCCAATCAAGTGTGGAAGCTGGCTATGTGTATAGGCATAGTAAACACATATCATCATCATCCTCATTATCATTTATTTATATAGTGTCACTAATAGCGCAGCGCTGTACAGAGAACCCATTCACATCAGTCCCTACCCTATTGGAGCTTACAGTCTAAATTCCCTAATATAGACACACACTCACACACAGACAGAGAGGGAGAGACTAGGGTCAATTTTGATAGCAGCCAATTAACCTAACAGTGTGTTTTTTGGAGTGTGGGAGGAAACCACAGCACCCGGAGGAAACCTACGCAAACACAGGGAGAACATACAAACTTCACACAGATAAGGCCATGGTTGATATAAGTACTGGCTCTGCTTACCATTGTCCAGTCTAGTACATAACTGTATTAATGCTGTGAAATATTATTACTTTGAATGCCTTAAATATGCAAGAGCGCATTTGGGTAAGTTTATGCTAATAAAAGATATATGCACTTTTCTTGCCTACCCATACTATTTAATAACCACCAAAAATTAAGCAATATGTAAGCACTGCTTCCAGTTGAAATCAGTCTGTCTGTCTGTCTATCTATCTATCTATCTATCTTTCTATCTTTCTATCTATCTATCTATCTATCGGTCTGTCTATCTTTAAAACTGAAAGACATCCATTAAAAATACACAATGACAGCATATTTAGTGTGTAATTGATGCTAAAACACAATTCTCACTCTCCTAATATAGCTGATTTTTGACAATGAACTGCATTTTTCATGTGAAGCATTTGATGTCATAAAGATGTAAACCTCACAAAGCAATTCTGTCACTGGTCAGTTTGCTTGACAGACATCTGACTTTAACGTACTAGCCAATGGAAACATGGTGACATGTAAATATGAAAGCACATTAGGACAAAATATGCAATAAGATAGAGGCAAAGGGAGATGGCTGCTGGGAATGTATTTCATTTATCCCAAAACACCTTTAAATCTAAGTATTAATACTACGTTGATGTACTTTTGAAATTGGAGAGCTACTTTTTACTAAAAGTACATCTCCCTTATATAATTAAGTATAATGCAGACCTGCTCAAAAACTTAGTATAATTAAAGAAGTCTTATGCCATAAATGATGATGATGAGAGCTGCTTATGTGAATGTATATAGTGGTTTTCTCTACCAGTGTCACTGTATTAGACAACTGTTATCAAACTTAGCAATAATGATGCATTAATCTGCCAATCAAGTGTGGAAGCTGGCTATGTGTATAGGCATAGTAAACACATATCATCATCATCCTCATTATCATTTATTTATATAGTGTCACTAATAGCGCAGCGCTGTACAGAGAACCCATTCACATCAGTCCCTACCCTATTGGAGCTTACAGTCTAAATTCCCTAATATAGACACACACTCACACACAGACAGAGAGGGAGAGACTAGGGTCAATTTTGATAGCAGCCAATTAACCTAACAGTGTGTTTTTTGGAGTGTGGGAGGAAACCACAGCACCCGGAGGAAACCTACGCAAACACAGGGAGAACATACAAACTTCACACAGATAAGGCCATGGTTGATATAAGTACTGGCTCTGCTTACCATTGTCCAGTCTAGTACATAACTGTATTAATGCTGTGAAATATTATTACTTTGAATGCCTTAAATATGCAAGAGCGCATTTGGGTAAGTTTATGCTAATAAAAGATATATGCACTTTTCTTGCCTACCCATACTATTTAATAACCACCAAAAATTAAGCAATATGTAAGCACTGCTTCCAGTTGAAATCAGTCTGTCTGTCTGTCTATCTATCTATCTATCTATCTTTCTATCTTTCTATCTATCTATCTATCTATCGGTCTGTCTATCTTTAAAACTGAAAGACATCCATTAAAAATACACAATGACAGCATATTTAGTGTGTAATTGATGCTAAAACACAATTCTCACTCTCCTAATATAGCTGATTTTTGACAATGAACTGCATTTTTCATGTGAAGCATTTGATGTCATAAAGATGTAAACCTCACAAAGCAATTCTGTCACTGGTCAGTTTGCTTGACAGACATCTGACTTTAAGGTACTAGCCAATGGAAACATGGTGACATGTAAATATGAAAGCACATTAGGACAAAATATGCAATAAGATAGAGGCAAAGGGAGATGGCTGCTGGGAATGTATTTCATTTATCCCAAAACACCTTTAAATCTAAGTATTAATACTACGTTGATGTACTTTTGAAATTGGAGAGCTACTTTTTACTAAAAGTACATCTCCCTTATATAATTAAGTATAATGCAGACCTGCTCAAAAACTTAGTATAATTAAAGAAGTCTTATGCCATAAATGATGATGATGAGAGCTGCTTATGTGAATGTATATAGTGGTTTTCTCTACCAGTGTCACTGTATTAGACAACTGTTATCAAACTTAGCAATAATGATGCATTAATCTGCCAATCAAGTGTGGAAGCTGGCTATGTGTATAGGCATAGTAAACACATATCATCATCATCCTCATTATCATTTATTTATATAGTGTCACTAATAGCGCAGCGCTGTACAGAGAACCCATTCACATCAGTCCCTACCCTATTGGAGCTTACAGTCTAAATTCCCTAATATAGACACACACTCACACACAGACAGAGAGGGAGAGACTAGGGTCAATTTTGATAGCAGCCAATTAACCTAACAGTGTGTTTTTTGGAGTGTGGGAGGAAACCACAGCACCCGGAGGAAACCTACGCAAACACAGGGAGAACATACAAACTTCACACAGATAAGGCCATGGTTGATATAAGTACTGGCTCTGCTTACCATTGTCCAGTCTAGTACATAACTGTATTAATGCTGTGAAATATTATTACTTTGAATGCCTTAAATATGCAAGAGCGCATTTGGGTAAGTTTATGCTAATAAAAGATATATGCACTTTTCTTGCCTACCCATACTATTTAATAACCACCAAAAATTAAGCAATATGTAAGCACTGCTTCCAGTTGAAATCAGTCTGTCTGTCTGTCTATCTATCTATCTATCTATCTTTCTATCTTTCTATCTATCTATCTATCTATCGGTCTGTCTATCTTTAAAACTGAAAGACATCCATTAAAAATACACAATGACAGCATATTTAGTGTGTAATTGATGCTAAAACACAATTCTCACTCTCCTAATATAGCTGATTTTTGACAATGAACTGCATTTTTCATGTGAAGCATTTGATGTCATAAAGATGTAAACCTCACAAAGCAATTCTGTCACTGGTCAGTTTGCTTGACAGACATCTGACTTTAAGGTACTAGCCAATGGAAACATGGTGACATGTAAATATGAAAGCACATTAGGACAAAATATGCAATAAGATAGAGGCAAAGGGAGATGGCTGCTGGGAATGTATTTCATTTATCCCAAAACACCTTTAAATCTAAGTATTAATACTACGTTGATGTACTTTTGAAATTGGAGAGCTACTTTTTACTAAAAGTACATCTCCCTTATATAATTAAGTATAATGCAGACCTGCTCAAAAACTTAGTATAATTAAAGAAGTCTTATGCCATAAATGATGATGATGAGAGCTGCTTATGTGAATGTATATAGTGGTTTTCTCTACCAGTGTCACTGTATTAGACAACTGTTATCAAACTTAGCAATAATGATGCATTAATCTGCCAATCAAGTGTGGAAGCTGGCTATGTGTATAGGCATAGTAAACACATATCATCATCATCCTCATTATCATTTATTTATATAGTGTCACTAATAGCGCAGCGCTGTACAGAGAACCCATTCACATCAGTCCCTACCCTATTGGAGCTTACAGTCTAAATTCCCTAATATAGACACACACTCACACACAGACAGAGAGGGAGAGACTAGGGTCAATTTTGATAGCAGCCAATTAACCTAACAGTGTGTTTTTTGGAGTGTGGGAGGAAACCACAGCACCCGGAGGAAACCTACGCAAACACAGGGAGAACATACAAACTTCACACAGATAAGGCCATGGTTGATATAAGTACTGGCTCTGCTTACCATTGTCCAGTCTAGTACATAACTGTATTAATGCTGTGAAATATTATTACTTTGAATGCCTTAAATATGCAAGAGCGCATTTGGGTAAGTTTATGCTAATAAAAGATATATGCACTTTTCTTGCCTACCCATACTATTTAATAACCACCAAAAATTAAGCAATATGTAAGCACTGCTTCCAGTTGAAATCAGTCTGTCTGTCTGTCTATCTATCTATCTATCTATCTTTCTATCTTTCTATCTATCTATCTATCTATCGGTCTGTCTATCTTTAAAACTGAAAGACATCCATTAAAAATACACAATGACAGCATATTTAGTGTGTAATTGATGCTAAAACACAATTCTCACTCTCCTAATATAGCTGATTTTTGACAATGAACTGCATTTTTCATGTGAAGCATTTGATGTCATAAAGATGTAAACCTCACAAAGCAATTCTGTCACTGGTCAGTTTGCTTGACAGACATCTGACTTTAACGTACTAGCCAATGGAAACATGGTGACATGTAAATATGAAAGCACATTAGGACAAAATATGCAATAAGATAGAGGCAAAGGGAGATGGCTGCTGGGAATGTATTTCATTTATCCCAAAACACCTTTAAATCTAAGTATTAATACTACGTTGATGTACTTTTGAAATTGGAGAGCTACTTTTTACTAAAAGTACATCTCCCTTATATAATTAAGTATAATGCAGACCTGCTCAAAAACTTAGTATAATTAAAGAAGTCTTATGCCATAAATGATGATGATGAGAGCTGCTTATGTGAATGTATATAGTGGTTTTCTCTACCAGTGTCACTGTATTAGACAACTGTTATCAAACTTAGCAATAATGATGCATTAATCTGCCAATCAAGTGTGGAAGCTGGCTATGTGTATAGGCATAGTAAACACATATCATCATCATCCTCATTATCATTTATTTATATAGTGTCACTAATAGCGCAGCGCTGTACAGAGAACCCATTCACATCAGTCCCTACCCTATTGGAGCTTACAGTCTAAATTCCCTAATATAGACACACACTCACACACAGACAGAGAGGGAGAGACTAGGGTCAATTTTGATAGCAGCCAATTAACCTAACAGTGTGTTTTTTGGAGTGTGGGAGGAAACCACAGCACCCGGAGGAAACCTACGCAAACACAGGGAGAACATACAAACTTCACACAGATAAGGCCATGGTTGATATAAGTACTGGCTCTGCTTACCATTGTCCAGTCTAGTACATAACTGTATTAATGCTGTGAAATATTATTACTTTGAATGCCTTAAATATGCAAGAGCGCATTTGGGTAAGTTTATGCTAATAAAAGATATATGCACTTTTCTTGCCTACCCATACTATTTAATAACCACCAAAAATTAAGCAATATGTAAGCACTGCTTCCAGTTGAAATCAGTCTGTCTGTCTGTCTATCTATCTATCTATCTATCTTTCTATCTTTCTATCTATCTATCTATCTATCGGTCTGTCTATCTTTAAAACTGAAAGACATCCATTAAAAATACACAATGACAGCATATTTAGTGTGTAATTGATGCTAAAACACAATTCTCACTCTCCTAATATAGCTGATTTTTGACAATGAACTGCATTTTTCATGTGAAGCATTTGATGTCATAAAGATGTAAACCTCACAAAGCAATTCTGTCACTGGTCAGTTTGCTTGACAGACATCTGACTTTAAGGTACTAGCCAATGGAAACATGGTGACATGTAAATATGAAAGCACATTAGGACAAAATATGCAATAAGATAGAGGCAAAGGGAGATGGCTGCTGGGAATGTATTTCATTTATCCCAAAACACCTTTAAATCTAAGTATTAATACTACGTTGATGTACTTTTGAAATTGGAGAGCTACTTTTTACTAAAAGTACATCTCCCTTATATAATTAAGTATAATGCAGACCTGCTCAAAAACTTAGTATAATTAAAGAAGTCTTATGCCATAAATGATGATGATGAGAGCTGCTTATGTGAATGTATATAGTGGTTTTCTCTACCAGTGTCACTGTATTAGACAACTGTTATCAAACTTAGCAATAATGATGCATTAATCTGCCAATCAAGTGTGGAAGCTGGCTATGTGTATAGGCATAGTAAACACATATCATCATCATCCTCATTATCATTTATTTATATAGTGTCACTAATAGCGCAGCGCTGTACAGAGAACCCATTCACATCAGTCCCTACCCTATTGGAGCTTACAGTCTAAATTCCCTAATATAGACACACACTCACACACAGACAGAGAGGGAGAGACTAGGGTCAATTTTGATAGCAGCCAATTAACCTAACAGTGTGTTTTTTGGAGTGTGGGAGGAAACCACAGCACCCGGAGGAAACCTACGCAAACACAGGGAGAACATACAAACTTCACACAGATAAGGCCATGGTTGATATAAGTACTGGCTCTGCTTACCATTGTCCAGTCTAGTACATAACTGTATTAATGCTGTGAAATATTATTACTTTGAATGCCTTAAATATGCAAGAGCGCATTTGGGTAAGTTTATGCTAATAAAAGATATATGCACTTTTCTTGCCTACCCATACTATTTAATAACCACCAAAAATTAAGCAATATGTAAGCACTGCTTCCAGTTGAAATCAGTCTGTCTGTCTGTCTATCTATCTATCTATCTATCTTTCTATCTTTCTATCTATCTATCTATCTATCGGTCTGTCTATCTTTAAAACTGAAAGACATCCATTAAAAATACACAATGACAGCATATTTAGTGTGTAATTGATGCTAAAACACAATTCTCACTCTCCTAATATAGCTGATTTTTGACAATGAACTGCATTTTTCATGTGAAGCATTTGATGTCATAAAGATGTAAACCTCACAAAGCAATTCTGTCACTGGTCAGTTTGCTTGACAGACATCTGACTTTAAGGTACTAGCCAATGGAAACATGGTGACATGTAAATATGAAAGCACATTAGGACAAAATATGCAATAAGATAGAGGCAAAGGGAGATGGCTGCTGGGAATGTATTTCATTTATCCCAAAACACCTTTAAATCTAAGTATTAATACTACGTTGATGTACTTTTGAAATTGGAGAGCTACTTTTTACTAAAAGTACATCTCCCTTATATAATTAAGTATAATGCAGACCTGCTCAAAAACTTAGTATAATTAAAGAAGTCTTATGCCATAAATGATGATGATGAGAGCTGCTTATGTGAATGTATATAGTGGTTTTCTCTACCAGTGTCACTGTATTAGACAACTGTTATCAAACTTAGCAATAATGATGCATTAATCTGCCAATCAAGTGTGGAAGCTGGCTATGTGTATAGGCATAGTAAACACATATCATCATCATCCTCATTATCATTTATTTATATAGTGTCACTAATAGCGCAGCGCTGTACAGAGAACCCATTCACATCAGTCCCTACCCTATTGGAGCTTACAGTCTAAATTCCCTAATATAGACACACACTCACACACAGACAGAGAGGGAGAGACTAGGGTCAATTTTGATAGCAGCCAATTAACCTAACAGTGTGTTTTTTGGAGTGTGGGAGGAAACCACAGCACCCGGAGGAAACCTACGCAAACACAGGGAGAACATACAAACTTCACACAGATAAGGCCATGGTTGATATAAGTACTGGCTCTGCTTACCATTGTCCAGTCTAGTACATAACTGTATTAATGCTGTGAAATATTATTACTTTGAATGCCTTAAATATGCAAGAGCGCATTTGGGTAAGTTTATGCTAATAAAAGATATATGCACTTTTCTTGCCTACCCATACTATTTAATAACCACCAAAAATTAAGCAATATGTAAGCACTGCTTCCAGTTGAAATCAGTCTGTCTGTCTGTCTATCTATCTATCTATCTATCTTTCTATCTTTCTATCTATCTATCTATCTATCGGTCTGTCTATCTTTAAAACTGAAAGACATCCATTAAAAATACACAATGACAGCATATTTAGTGTGTAATTGATGCTAAAACACAATTCTCACTCTCCTAATATAGCTGATTTTTGACAATGAACTGCATTTTTCATGTGAAGCATTTGATGTCATAAAGATGTAAACCTCACAAAGCAATTCTGTCACTGGTCAGTTTGCTTGACAGACATCTGACTTTAAGGTACTAGCCAATGGAAACATGGTGACATGTAAATATGAAAGCACATTAGGACAAAATATGCAATAAGATAGAGGCAAAGGGAGATGGCTGCTGGGAATGTATTTCATTTATCCCAAAACACCTTTAAATCTAAGTATTAATACTACGTTGATGTACTTTTGAAATTGGAGAGCTACTTTTTACTAAAAGTACATCTCCCTTATATAATTAAGTATAATGCAGACCTGCTCAAAAACTTAGTATAATTAAAGAAGTCTTATGCCATAAATGATGATGATGAGAGCTGCTTATGTGAATGTATATAGTGGTTTTCTCTACCAGTGTCACTGTATTAGACAACTGTTATCAAACTTAGCAATAATGATGCATTAATCTGCCAATCAAGTGTGGAAGCTGGCTATGTGTATAGGCATAGTAAACACATATCATCATCATCCTCATTATCATTTATTTATATAGTGTCACTAATAGCGCAGCGCTGTACAGAGAACCCATTCACATCAGTCCCTACCCTATTGGAGCTTACAGTCTAAATTCCCTAATATAGACACACACTCACACACAGACAGAGAGGGAGAGACTAGGGTCAATTTTGATAGCAGCCAATTAACCTAACAGTGTGTTTTTTGGAGTGTGGGAGGAAACCACAGCACCCGGAGGAAACCTACGCAAACACAGGGAGAACATACAAACTTCACACAGATAAGGCCATGGTTGATATAAGTACTGGCTCTGCTTACCATTGTCCAGTCTAGTACATAACTGTATTAATGCTGTGAAATATTATTACTTTGAATGCCTTAAATATGCAAGAGCGCATTTGGGTAAGTTTATGCTAATAAAAGATATATGCACTTTTCTTGCCTACCCATACTATTTAATAACCACCAAAAATTAAGCAATATGTAAGCACTGCTTCCAGTTGAAATCAGTCTGTCTGTCTGTCTATCTATCTATCTATCTATCTTTCTATCTTTCTATCTATCTATCTATCTATCGGTCTGTCTATCTTTAAAACTGAAAGACATCCATTAAAAATACACAATGACAGCATATTTAGTGTGTAATTGATGCTAAAACACAATTCTCACTCTCCTAATATAGCTGATTTTTGACAATGAACTGCATTTTTCATGTGAAGCATTTGATGTCATAAAGATGTAAACCTCACAAAGCAATTCTGTCACTGGTCAGTTTGCTTGACAGACATCTGACTTTAACGTACTAGCCAATGGAAACATGGTGACATGTAAATATGAAAGCACATTAGGACAAAATATGCAATAAGATAGAGGCAAAGGGAGATGGCTGCTGGGAATGTATTTCATTTATCCCAAAACACCTTTAAATCTAAGTATTAATACTACGTTGATGTACTTTTGAAATTGGAGAGCTACTTTTTACTAAAAGTACATCTCCCTTATATAATTAAGTATAATGCAGACCTGCTCAAAAACTTAGTATAATTAAAGAAGTCTTATGCCATAAATGATGATGATGAGAGCTGCTTATGTGAATGTATATAGTGGTTTTCTCTACCAGTGTCACTGTATTAGACAACTGTTATCAAACTTAGCAATAATGATGCATTAATCTGCCAATCAAGTGTGGAAGCTGGCTATGTGTATAGGCATAGTAAACACATATCATCATCATCCTCATTATCATTTATTTATATAGTGTCACTAATAGCGCAGCGCTGTACAGAGAACCCATTCACATCAGTCCCTACCCTATTGGAGCTTACAGTCTAAATTCCCTAATATAGACACACACTCACACACAGACAGAGAGGGAGAGACTAGGGTCAATTTTGATAGCAGCCAATTAACCTAACAGTGTGTTTTTTGGAGTGTGGGAGGAAACCACAGCACCCGGAGGAAACCTACGCAAACACAGGGAGAACATACAAACTTCACACAGATAAGGCCATGGTTGATATAAGTACTGGCTCTGCTTACCATTGTCCAGTCTAGTACATAACTGTATTAATGCTGTGAAATATTATTACTTTGAATGCCTTAAATATGCAAGAGCGCATTTGGGTAAGTTTATGCTAATAAAAGATATATGCACTTTTCTTGCCTACCCATACTATTTAATAACCACCAAAAATTAAGCAATATGTAAGCACTGCTTCCAGTTGAAATCAGTCTGTCTGTCTGTCTATCTATCTATCTATCTATCTTTCTATCTTTCTATCTATCTATCTATCTATCGGTCTGTCTATCTTTAAAACTGAAAGACATCCATTAAAAATACACAATGACAGCATATTTAGTGTGTAATTGATGCTAAAACACAATTCTCACTCTCCTAATATAGCTGATTTTTGACAATGAACTGCATTTTTCATGTGAAGCATTTGATGTCATAAAGATGTAAACCTCACAAAGCAATTCTGTCACTGGTCAGTTTGCTTGACAGACATCTGACTTTAAGGTACTAGCCAATGGAAACATGGTGACATGTAAATATGAAAGCACATTAGGACAAAATATGCAATAAGATAGAGGCAAAGGGAGATGGCTGCTGGGAATGTATTTCATTTATCCCAAAACACCTTTAAATCTAAGTATTAATACTACGTTGATGTACTTTTGAAATTGGAGAGCTACTTTTTACTAAAAGTACATCTCCCTTATATAATTAAGTATAATGCAGACCTGCTCAAAAACTTAGTATAATTAAAGAAGTCTTATGCCATAAATGATGATGATGAGAGCTGCTTATGTGAATGTATATAGTGGTTTTCTCTACCAGTGTCACTGTATTAGACAACTGTTATCAAACTTAGCAATAATGATGCATTAATCTGCCAATCAAGTGTGGAAGCTGGCTATGTGTATAGGCATAGTAAACACATATCATCATCATCCTCATTATCATTTATTTATATAGTGTCACTAATAGCGCAGCGCTGTACAGAGAACCCATTCACATCAGTCCCTACCCTATTGGAGCTTACAGTCTAAATTCCCTAATATAGACACACACTCACACACAGACAGAGAGGGAGAGACTAGGGTCAATTTTGATAGCAGCCAATTAACCTAACAGTGTGTTTTTTGGAGTGTGGGAGGAAACCACAGCACCCGGAGGAAACCTACGCAAACACAGGGAGAACATACAAACTTCACACAGATAAGGCCATGGTTGATATAAGTACTGGCTCTGCTTACCATTGTCCAGTCTAGTACATAACTGTATTAATGCTGTGAAATATTATTACTTTGAATGCCTTAAATATGCAAGAGCGCATTTGGGTAAGTTTATGCTAATAAAAGATATATGCACTTTTCTTGCCTACCCATACTATTTAATAACCACCAAAAATTAAGCAATATGTAAGCACTGCTTCCAGTTGAAATCAGTCTGTCTGTCTGTCTATCTATCTATCTATCTATCTTTCTATCTTTCTATCTATCTATCTATCTATCGGTCTGTCTATCTTTAAAACTGAAAGACATCCATTAAAAATACACAATGACAGCATATTTAGTGTGTAATTGATGCTAAAACACAATTCTCACTCTCCTAATATAGCTGATTTTTGACAATGAACTGCATTTTTCATGTGAAGCATTTGATGTCATAAAGATGTAAACCTCACAAAGCAATTCTGTCACTGGTCAGTTTGCTTGACAGACATCTGACTTTAAGGTACTAGCCAATGGAAACATGGTGACATGTAAATATGAAAGCACATTAGGACAAAATATGCAATAAGATAGAGGCAAAGGGAGATGGCTGCTGGGAATGTATTTCATTTATCCCAAAACACCTTTAAATCTAAGTATTAATACTACGTTGATGTACTTTTGAAATTGGAGAGCTACTTTTTACTAAAAGTACATCTCCCTTATATAATTAAGTATAATGCAGACCTGCTCAAAAACTTAGTATAATTAAAGAAGTCTTATGCCATAAATGATGATGATGAGAGCTGCTTATGTGAATGTATATAGTGGTTTTCTCTACCAGTGTCACTGTATTAGACAACTGTTATCAAACTTAGCAATAATGATGCATTAATCTGCCAATCAAGTGTGGAAGCTGGCTATGTGTATAGGCATAGTAAACACATATCATCATCATCCTCATTATCATTTATTTATATAGTGTCACTAATAGCGCAGCGCTGTACAGAGAACCCATTCACATCAGTCCCTACCCTATTGGAGCTTACAGTCTAAATTCCCTAATATAGACACACACTCACACACAGACAGAGAGGGAGAGACTAGGGTCAATTTTGATAGCAGCCAATTAACCTAACAGTGTGTTTTTTGGAGTGTGGGAGGAAACCACAGCACCCGGAGGAAACCTACGCAAACACAGGGAGAACATACAAACTTCACACAGATAAGGCCATGGTTGATATAAGTACTGGCTCTGCTTACCATTGTCCAGTCTAGTACATAACTGTATTAATGCTGTGAAATATTATTACTTTGAATGCCTTAAATATGCAAGAGCGCATTTGGGTAAGTTTATGCTAATAAAAGATATATGCACTTTTCTTGCCTACCCATACTATTTAATAACCACCAAAAATTAAGCAATATGTAAGCACTGCTTCCAGTTGAAATCAGTCTGTCTGTCTGTCTATCTATCTATCTATCTATCTTTCTATCTTTCTATCTATCTATCTATCTATCGGTCTGTCTATCTTTAAAACTGAAAGACATCCATTAAAAATACACAATGACAGCATATTTAGTGTGTAATTGATGCTAAAACACAATTCTCACTCTCCTAATATAGCTGATTTTTGACAATGAACTGCATTTTTCATGTGAAGCATTTGATGTCATAAAGATGTAAACCTCACAAAGCAATTCTGTCACTGGTCAGTTTGCTTGACAGACATCTGACTTTAACGTACTAGCCAATGGAAACATGGTGACATGTAAATATGAAAGCACATTAGGACAAAATATGCAATAAGATAGAGGCAAAGGGAGATGGCTGCTGGGAATGTATTTCATTTATCCCAAAACACCTTTAAATCTAAGTATTAATACTACGTTGATGTACTTTTGAAATTGGAGAGCTACTTTTTACTAAAAGTACATCTCCCTTATATAATTAAGTATAATGCAGACCTGCTCAAAAACTTAGTATAATTAAAGAAGTCTTATGCCATAAATGATGATGATGAGAGCTGCTTATGTGAATGTATATAGTGGTTTTCTCTACCAGTGTCACTGTATTAGACAACTGTTATCAAACTTAGCAATAATGATGCATTAATCTGCCAATCAAGTGTGGAAGCTGGCTATGTGTATAGGCATAGTAAACACATATCATCATCATCCTCATTATCATTTATTTATATAGTGTCACTAATAGCGCAGCGCTGTACAGAGAACCCATTCACATCAGTCCCTACCCTATTGGAGCTTACAGTCTAAATTCCCTAATATAGACACACACTCACACACAGACAGAGAGGGAGAGACTAGGGTCAATTTTGATAGCAGCCAATTAACCTAACAGTGTGTTTTTTGGAGTGTGGGAGGAAACCACAGCACCCGGAGGAAACCTACGCAAACACAGGGAGAACATACAAACTTCACACAGATAAGGCCATGGTTGATATAAGTACTGGCTCTGCTTACCATTGTCCAGTCTAGTACATAACTGTATTAATGCTGTGAAATATTATTACTTTGAATGCCTTAAATATGCAAGAGCGCATTTGGGTAAGTTTATGCTAATAAAAGATATATGCACTTTTCTTGCCTACCCATACTATTTAATAACCACCAAAAATTAAGCAATATGTAAGCACTGCTTCCAGTTGAAATCAGTCTGTCTGTCTGTCTATCTATCTATCTATCTATCTTTCTATCTTTCTATCTATCTATCTATCTATCGGTCTGTCTATCTTTAAAACTGAAAGACATCCATTAAAAATACACAATGACAGCATATTTAGTGTGTAATTGATGCTAAAACACAATTCTCACTCTCCTAATATAGCTGATTTTTGACAATGAACTGCATTTTTCATGTGAAGCATTTGATGTCATAAAGATGTAAACCTCACAAAGCAATTCTGTCACTGGTCAGTTTGCTTGACAGACATCTGACTTTAACGTACTAGCCAATGGAAACATGGTGACATGTAAATATGAAAGCACATTAGGACAAAATATGCAATAAGATAGAGGCAAAGGGAGATGGCTGCTGGGAATGTATTTCATTTATCCCAAAACACCTTTAAATCTAAGTATTAATACTACGTTGATGTACTTTTGAAATTGGAGAGCTACTTTTTACTAAAAGTACATCTCCCTTATATAATTAAGTATAATGCAGACCTGCTCAAAAACTTAGTATAATTAAAGAAGTCTTATGCCATAAATGATGATGATGAGAGCTGCTTATGTGAATGTATATAGTGGTTTTCTCTACCAGTGTCACTGTATTAGACAACTGTTATCAAACTTAGCAATAATGATGCATTAATCTGCCAATCAAGTGTGGAAGCTGGCTATGTGTATAGGCATAGTAAACACATATCATCATCATCCTCATTATCATTTATTTATATAGTGTCACTAATAGCGCAGCGCTGTACAGAGAACCCATTCACATCAGTCCCTACCCTATTGGAGCTTACAGTCTAAATTCCCTAATATAGACACACACTCACACACAGACAGAGAGGGAGAGACTAGGGTCAATTTTGATAGCAGCCAATTAACCTAACAGTGTGTTTTTTGGAGTGTGGGAGGAAACCACAGCACCCGGAGGAAACCTACGCAAACACAGGGAGAACATACAAACTTCACACAGATAAGGCCATGGTTGATATAAGTACTGGCTCTGCTTACCATTGTCCAGTCTAGTACATAACTGTATTAATGCTGTGAAATATTATTACTTTGAATGCCTTAAATATGCAAGAGCGCATTTGGGTAAGTTTATGCTAATAAAAGATATATGCACTTTTCTTGCCTACCCATACTATTTAATAACCACCAAAAATTAAGCAATATGTAAGCACTGCTTCCAGTTGAAATCAGTCTGTCTGTCTGTCTATCTATCTATCTATCTATCTTTCTATCTTTCTATCTATCTATCTATCTATCGGTCTGTCTATCTTTAAAACTGAAAGACATCCATTAAAAATACACAATGACAGCATATTTAGTGTGTAATTGATGCTAAAACACAATTCTCACTCTCCTAATATAGCTGATTTTTGACAATGAACTGCATTTTTCATGTGAAGCATTTGATGTCATAAAGATGTAAACCTCACAAAGCAATTCTGTCACTGGTCAGTTTGCTTGACAGACATCTGACTTTAAGGTACTAGCCAATGGAAACATGGTGACATGTAAATATGAAAGCACATTAGGACAAAATATGCAATAAGATAGAGGCAAAGGGAGATGGCTGCTGGGAATGTATTTCATTTATCCCAAAACACCTTTAAATCTAAGTATTAATACTACGTTGATGTACTTTTGAAATTGGAGAGCTACTTTTTACTAAAAGTACATCTCCCTTATATAATTAAGTATAATGCAGACCTGCTCAAAAACTTAGTATAATTAAAGAAGTCTTATGCCATAAATGATGATGATGAGAGCTGCTTATGTGAATGTATATAGTGGTTTTCTCTACCAGTGTCACTGTATTAGACAACTGTTATCAAACTTAGCAATAATGATGCATTAATCTGCCAATCAAGTGTGGAAGCTGGCTATGTGTATAGGCATAGTAAACACATATCATCATCATCCTCATTATCATTTATTTATATAGTGTCACTAATAGCGCAGCGCTGTACAGAGAACCCATTCACATCAGTCCCTACCCTATTGGAGCTTACAGTCTAAATTCCCTAATATAGACACACACTCACACACAGACAGAGAGGGAGAGACTAGGGTCAATTTTGATAGCAGCCAATTAACCTAACAGTGTGTTTTTTGGAGTGTGGGAGGAAACCACAGCACCCGGAGGAAACCTACGCAAACACAGGGAGAACATACAAACTTCACACAGATAAGGCCATGGTTGATATAAGTACTGGCTCTGCTTACCATTGTCCAGTCTAGTACATAACTGTATTAATGCTGTGAAATATTATTACTTTGAATGCCTTAAATATGCAAGAGCGCATTTGGGTAAGTTTATGCTAATAAAAGATATATGCACTTTTCTTGCCTACCCATACTATTTAATAACCACCAAAAATTAAGCAATATGTAAGCACTGCTTCCAGTTGAAATCAGTCTGTCTGTCTGTCTATCTATCTATCTATCTATCTTTCTATCTTTCTATCTATCTATCTATCTATCGGTCTGTCTATCTTTAAAACTGAAAGACATCCATTAAAAATACACAATGACAGCATATTTAGTGTGTAATTGATGCTAAA